>NC_066580.1:427113593-427418593 GCF_024323335.1 Lathyrus oleraceus
GTTGAAATGAAAATTGGTCACAAATCTTTCCAAACGGGGCCATGCATTACACCCATACGCACATCCTTCAATTTTGATACAAATGAGATGATCTTGGACTTTTTGGAAAGGTGAGATCAAGGGGAAAAACTTTCATGTTGAACACCTTTCCATTTGGAGCTTGGATCATGATGAATTATGAGGTGGAAGTTTGGAAAATCAAACATATTTGAAAATTTTCTAAGTACCAAGCCTAATGTTCACTTCTTCCATCTTGAACAACTTTTGCTATGAACTTCAAATGGAAAAGGTTTATTCATAAAATTTGTATCTATTTCAAACATCTTAAATTTTGTCACAAATTTTATCTCATTTGGATTTGTCATGAAGGAGTTATGCATTTTAGAAGTTGAGGAAAATCACTTGTTCAAAGATAATGGCCCAAAATGACCTATAATGTTTCCTCTTGGCACATGCATTTTCAAGTTGAATTTGAACTTCCTCCAAACATAAAAGTTGAAGAAGGCATCTTGAATTTAATCATGAAATTTTAATGGCTTTCATATCATAAAAATTGAGCAAGTTATGGTCTTGAGAAGTTGACCTCCTAACTAGGGTTCAGACAAAATGACCTATAATCTTTCACCATAAAAATTGACTTTTCAAGCAAAACTAGCTCTTGACTTCAACATGAAAGTTGTTTGAAATGTTATTATGAGTAACCTCTATCTTGTAATCATTTTCATATGACAAAAATTGTAGGAGATAGGGTCTAGGGAACCTCAGTTTTGACCAGTTGACTTTCTCTGGTCAACCACCATGAACCATCTTGCAAACTTGACATTTTATTGATCTTTGGGAATCATGGAGGATAAAATATGTGTAAGATGATGTAATATGAAGTATCCCTTGAATTATTTTATCAAATATTTAAGAAACTTGTTGACGAAGTCACACAAGATATCTAGATGAATTAGGGTTTCCAAGGCAACAAGCTTCAAACTCTTGATGAATTCTTGATCAAAATGATATGTGAAGACCATAGGGATCCATATATGATGTATAGAGGAAATTTAAACCATCTATTTATTGATCTCCTTGCATTGAGGGTCTCAAACCCTAGACATGAGCTTGTTAGGGCAATGGTAGATGCACACACTACCTACAAAAGGAACAAAGCTATACATGGACATATTTTTGGTATTTTGGTTAGTAAAGAATGAAACACAAAGTATGATACAATCAAATGTGTTTGGTGATCTCTCCCAATGAAAACCCAATGAATGAGGGGTAAGGAGGATGCAAAGGTGTCATCCCAAAGCCAGTGCATATGATGAGATAGCATGAGGGATCTTAGGGTCAAAATTGGGGTCTTATAGGAACCTAGAGGTCTATGGAGACGACATGATAGTCAAGACCATTGAATGGCGTAACCATGTAGGAGACCTGGAAGGTGTCCTATAGTAAGTTGGGAAGTACGATATGCACCTAAGCCCCACCAATTGCTCTTTCAAAGTCTAGGCGATGAAATTTCTAGGTTTCATGATGAAAGGAAGATGCATCAAAGCTAACCCTGATAAGTGTCTATCAGTCATAACAATGAGGAACCCCACTAATGTAAATGAATTACAATATCTCACATGTCACCTTTTCGCGCTGTCCCACTTTCTGTTTTGCGCAGGATACAAAGCCTTCCTCTTATTTGCCAGCTTAAATAAAAATGAGAGGTTTGAGTGGAACCCCAAGTGTGAGAAGGCTTTCACCAAGGTCAAGAACTTCCTCATATTGCCTCTCATACTGACCCTCCCGAGAGATGGGTCGCCGTTACTCATCTACCTCTCAATCATAGATCAGGCGAAGAGCTCAATCCTTGTCCAAGAAATAGACAGGGCAAATAAAATTGTCTATTTAACAAGCAAGGTGTTTAGATGTGTCGAGGAACGCTATCAAAAGATATAAAAACTTATGCAAACCTTTGTTTTTGCGGTGAGGAAGTTGAGATCATAGTTTCAGAGTCATAAGATCCTGTTAAAAATCAATTATCCTATTTGGAAAGTCTTGAAAAAGATCGATCTAGTTGGGAGGATGGTATCTTGGGTGGTGGAACTCTCAGAATATGACATCAAATATGTCCCTAGGGGGGAACATCTAGTCACAAGCTTTGGAAGATTTTGTAGCAGAATTCATCTCTCCTGTAGAGGAAGGGACGCCCTCGAAATGGGTGTTATCTGTAGATGACGTCTCCAATATAAAAGGGAGCAGCGTTGGGATAGTCTTAGAAGGACTGGGAGAAATACTCATCGAGCAAGACTTGAAGTTCGAGTTCACCTCCAACAACAACTAGATGGATTACGAGGATCTCATCACCGAAATGATTCTCTCTCTAGATATGAGAGCCTCTATGTAAAGGCCAAAAGTGACTCCCAATTGGTTACACCAAGTCTTTGAGAAATGCCAAGCCAAATAGCCTCAACTAATAATATATCTTTAAAAGGTACAGAACATATCCTCTCGCTTCTCCTCCTTTGAAATAGAGCATGTCACCCGCGAGCAAAACTTCATAGCAGAACTTTTGTCAAAGCTATTCATGTTGAAGAATACAAGATTCAATAGAACAACTATGCAGGAGACTCCCTCCTTCCCCAATATTGAGGTAGACAATGTGTAATCCTTGGAAATATCCCAGAATCTAGATGGATGTTGCCCATACGGTGTTACCTACAGATTGGCGAACTTCAGCTCGATAAGGGATAAGCAAGGAGGATTCGAAAATAGGCTGTCTAGTACACTCTTCTCTCTAGGAAAATATACAAAATGAGGAGGGCTTATCTCATGCTATGATGTTTATTCGAGCATGAAACCGCCTTGGTTCTTGTGGAGGAACATAAGGGGGCCTGCGGCATCCATATTGGCAGAAAATCCCTCACACATGAACTGTTAAAGGCAGGGTAATAATGGCCCACCCTAATGAAATATAATATCGCCTGGTGTGTTAAATGTCAGAGACATGTTGACCTTCACCATGCCTGGTAGAACTTCTCTAGTCAATGACTTTGTCATGGCCTTTTTATCAACGGGACATGGACATTCTAGGCTTGTTCCCCTTGGCATCGAGACAATTTTAATTCCTGATAGTAGGATTTGATTAGTTCACTAAATGGATAGAAGTTGAGGTTGTCGCGAAAATCATGGTGGAGAGCGTGTACTATTTGTATTGGAAAAAATTTATGTGCAGATACAAACTTCCTTGAGCCATTGTCTCTGATAATGTCACCTTGTTTGCATCTATCATGGTCACCAACTTTTGCAATGATTCGGGAGTACAAACAAAATTCATGTCTATTGTACACCCTCAAGCCAACGGTCAAGTCGAGTCATCCAACAAAGTAATTATGAAGGGACTCAAAAGGAAGCTTGACGATGCCAAGGGCTTATGGGAGAAACTACTCCCTAAAATATTATGGTCATTCCATACCACTCCGTATTCCATCACCAAGGAAACCCCGTATTCCATAGTCTATGGAGCAGACGCCATGTTATCTATGGAGATCGACATGCCCTCCTGGCGACGAGCCCAATTCAATAAAGGCGAATGAAATAGGATTGAAGTGTGCGACATACCTGATCAATGAATTAATGGAAGCCTCCCACATCCGAGAGTTTCTTGCCAAACACAAAGCCGCTAGGAGGTAAAACTCCAGAGTCAAGCCAAGAGAAATGAAAGAGGGTGGCTTGGTCTTGAAAGAGGTTCTTCTACCCTCCCAGTAGAGAAAACTACAACCTAAGTGGGAGGGACCGTGCCATATATTTCAAAATTTTCCTCATGGAGCATATAAGCTACAAAAATTGGAAAGACCACTATTACCACGAACTTGTAATGCTCTCCATCTTAGATATTATTATAGTTACATTATTTGTAATTCTATAATAAATGTCATGTCTATGCACCTATAAACAATTCTTAAGTGATGTATTTCCCAAAAGGGTGTTTTCTCCCGATTTTTTAATATGTTATACTTAATAGTGAAGATCCTCGTCGCTTTCGAGGCAACATTTTATACCCTGGACTTCAGAGTGAAGATCATTTTCGTCCCTCGATGCAATACTTTATATGTTGGACTGCATGACGAGGATCATTGTCACCCTATAGAGCAACATGTGTAAATAATAATCTCGCATGAGGGACTTATAATCTCCTCAACCAAGTCATACACAATTCTTCTTGAGGGACTTAGATTCCCCATATTAACTATATTCTCTCCTGAGGTACTTAATATTTTCTCAGGTGGGACAAGTACTCAAGAGTCACGCCTGAGAGGCGCGACAGATATCCATCTTGTGAGACTTGATCACAAGTGTTTCCTGAAGGTACGATGGAAGTCCTGTCCAAGAAGGTCGAATGCCTCGCATGAGGGACTTATAGTCTGAATAGTCAGGCAATATATAATTTTGTTTGAAGGACTTATATTCCCCAGGATAATTATACTCTTTCCTGAGGGACTTAGTATCTCCTCGGGATGGACAAGTACTCAAGAATCACGCCTAAGAAGCGCGACAAATATCTTGCTTGAGAGGCTTGATCACAAGTCATGCTCCAAAGCCCGATTGAAGTATCGCCCGAGAGTTCTGTTGATTCTAGGTGTTGGCAGAAATTTTGGTAAAACCTAGAATGTTCACAAGTTGTCACAAGTGTTGTCTTGACATAAGATAACATGTACCTGCAGGATGTTTAAAATGTGATTATGCAGGATTTTACTAAGATGTCAGACCCGATGTCATGACATCTGTATACAGAACATTCAGTCTGAATGTTATGCATTATGTGATTGCGTTTTTAATGCTAATCTATGTATGATTGATGAGATGATTGAACACGCTATCAATCAGTAATTACAACCAGATTTACTTATTTTCCAACGAGATATAATCAACTGTCATGAGAAGATATGAATGGAAAATAGTTTTAGGGTTTTATGATGTCCAAGCCCAGCCAAATGCTTCTATAAAAGGGACATGGAAAACCTAATTTTATACACAAAAAATAACGAACGAAATATTGAGAGAGAATAAGGGTTTAAGTCTTGTGTGGTCGTGTGAATTGTAAGCCATTCAATTCATCCATAGATGATTGAATTGGTTTGATTTTTGAGTTGTAATTTGTCCACTCTAAGCTTTGAAGCATGAGTGTGTGTTTACTTGATTGAAGCTTTTAAGAAAGATCAAGTATGTGTCTTTGAAGAGTGTCTTCTTTTCATTGTAATTCTTGTTTTATATCACTGCTGTGATTGAGGGGGAGTGAGTAGGATCTCATATCTAAGAGTTCTTAGGTAGAAGTCACATGGGTAGAGATTGGGTGAAAAGACTGTAACTTGAAGTTGTTTACTGAGAGTCTTTGAACTGATTATGTTTAGTGGATTTCCTTCCTGGCTTGGTAGCCCCCAGACGTAGGTTTGTTTGCATCGAACTAGGTTAACAATTGCTTGTGTCTCTTGCATTACCGTTCTTTATCTTTTATCTTGTTTGTATTGTTCAGATATTAGTGTCGTGACATTACCTTCGACATCTCATATATGATACCTAAATTTCAATTGGTATCAGAGCAGGCATCCTGCTCTAGTTCTGGGTGAGATCTAGTGACGTTACTTTCTGGTACTATGGAGAGAGATGGAGGATCTGTTCACAAACCACCTATTCTGGATGGATCCAACTATGACTACTGGAAACCTCGAATGGTAGCCTTCCTAAAATATTTGGATAATAATGCTTAGAAGGTTGTTTTAACAGGCTAGGAACATCCAGTTATTACTAAGGATGGAGAAGCTACAATTGATAAGAAGGCTGAGGAACAATGGACCAAGGAGGAGGATGATCTAGCCCTTGGGAACTCTAAAGCATTGAATTCTATATTCAATGGAGTAGATAAGAATATCTTCAGATTGGTAAACAACTGTGAGGTGGCTAAAGATGCTTGGAACATTCTCAAAACCACTCATGAAGGCACCTCTAGAGTAAAGATGTCTAGACTGCAGCTGCTCACTACCAAGTTTGAAAATTTAAGGATGAAAGAAGATGAAAATATTCATGAATTTCATATGAATATCCTTGAAATTGCTAATGCCTCAGGATCCCTGGGTGAGAAGATGTCAGATGAAAAACTAGTGAGGAAAATACTCAGGTAACTCCCTAAGAGATTTGCCATGAAAGTGACAAACATAGAAGAGTCTCAAGACATTTCCAATATGAGAGTTGATGAGCTAATTGGATCCCTCCAAACATTTGAGATGGGAATGTGTGATGGATCTGAAAAGAAAGTCAAAAGCATAGCCTTCATGTCAAACACGGAAGAGAAAGAGGAAGAAAATGGTCAAGATACTGATGATGATCTGGCAAATGATGTAGCATCACTGGGAAGACAGTTCAACAGACTTCTGAAAAAGATGGATGTAAGGTCTAAGTCTAATGTCAAGAACATCTCATCTGACATCAGTAAGTCCAATGATGCTGGAAGAAGAACAAGATCTGATGAAAAGACCAAATAAGGAAAAGGAGTTCAGTGCCATGAATGTGATGGGTATGGACACATTAGAGCTGAATGTGGAACCTACCTCAAAAAATAGAAGAAGAGTCTTGATGCTACTTGGTATGATAAAAGTGAAACAGAAGAGTCTGCAAATCTTGTGACTGCATTGACTGGAAGATGGGGTTCTGATGAAGACTCAAGTGATGATGAAGTAACCTTTGATGAGTTAGCCACTACCTACAGAAAGTTGTGTCACAGAAGTGAAGAAGTGTGTCAACAAGTTGAAAGTCATAAGAAAGTGATAACACAATTGGAGAATGAGAAGGTAGAACACTTGGAAACCATCTCTAAGTTAAAGACTGAAGAAGTGTTCTTGAATTCCAAACTGGATGAGATGACAAAGTATGTCAGAATGCTAAACAATGGATCTGACACCTTAGACAAAATTCTCCAGACTGGACAAATGACAGGAGACAAGTCTGGCACTGGGTTCAGTGAATCCAAACCTGAGTGCAGTCACACTGGTAGCAAACCAAAGATGTCACATCATATGTCACAACATCATAAAGGAAGACAACAGAAAGGGAAACATCAAAGATGGAGATGTCATTACTATGGAAAATTTGGCCACATAAAACCATTCTTCTATAAGTTATATAGCTATCCTAGTCATTCTCATCAACCTAGACCCAAACATCACATACCTGTCAACAGAAAACAATGGGTTCCTAGGACTATTGTTACAAACCTGATAGCTCACACTTCCTTCAGAGTTTCAGCCAAAGAAGACTGGTATTTTGACAGTGGGTGCTCCAGACACATGACTGGAAACAAAAACCTGCTAACTGGCCTTCATCCTCATGCCACCAGCTATGTAACCTTTGGCGATGGAGCAAAGGGTGAAATCAAGGGGATTGGTAAGCTTAATTGCCCTGGAGTCCCTAACCTTGACAATGTCCTACTTGTTAAGGGACTGACTGCAAATCTAATAAGCATCAGTCAACTGTGTGACCAAGGTCTAACTGTAAACTTCACTAAAACTGAATGTTTAATTACTAATAAAGAAAATGAATTGATCATGAAAGGAGTCAGGTCTAAGGACAACTGCTACATGTGGAGTTCTCAAGAAACTGGTTATTCATCAAAGTGTACTCTAGCCAAAGAAGAAGAAGTGAAGATATGGCATCAAAGATTGAGCCATCTGCATCTTAAAGGTATGAAGAGGATTATATCTGTTGAAGCTGTTAGAGGAATTCCCAACTTGAAGATTGATGAAGGAAGAGTTTGTGGGGAATGTCAGATTGGAAAACAGACAAAGATGTCACACCAGAAGCTTAGACATGACACCACTTCCAGAGTGCTGGAACTCCTCCATATGGATTTGATGGGACCCATGCAGGTGGAAAGCCTTGGTGGGAAGAAGCATGCTTATATAGTGGTGGATGACTTCTCCAGATACACCTGGGTCAATTTTATAAGAGAAAAATCTGATGTATTTGAAATCTTCAAAGATCTTTGTCTAAGACTTCAAAGAGAAAAGGAAAGTCAAGTTATCAAAATCAGAAGTGATCATGGGAAGGAATTTGAAAACAAGAAATTTGTTGATTTCTATGCATCAGAAGGAATTAGTCATGAGTTCTCATCTCCCATTACTCCCTAGAAAAATGGTGCGGTAGAAAGGAAAAAATAGAACTCTCCAAGAATCAGCCAGAGCTATGATTCATGCCAAGAAATTGCCCTACCACTTCTAGGCTGAAGCTATGAACACAACCTGCTATGTTCACAACAGAGTAACCTTGAAGAAAGGGACTCCTACTACCTTATATGAAGTCTGGAAAGGGAGAAGACCTACAATCAAATACTTCCATGTGTTTGGTAGTAAATGTTATATCTTGACTGATCGTGAACAAAGAAGGAAGATGGATCCCAAAAGTGATGAAGGAATATTTTTGGGCTACTCAACAAACAGAAGAGCATATAGAGTCTTTAATTCCAGAACAAAAGTAATGATGGAATCTATCAATGTTGTGGTTGATGATCAACAGACTGATGTCACAGACGATGTTGAGACATCTCTAAATGATGCCCCAACTGATTTCCCATAAAATAATAATGAGAGTGAACCTCCTCAAACTGAACCTGAAGCTGACAAAATCAACAAGGGACCCTCCATCAGAATTCAGAAGGATTATCCCAAAGATCTTTTTATAGGAGACCCAAATAAAGGGGTCACAACTAGATCAATAGAAGTGATCTCACATGGCTGTTTTGTGTCCAAGATTAAGCCTAAGAATGTCAAGGAAGCCTTGACTGATGAGTTCTAGATCAATGCCATGCAAGAAGAGTTAGGCCAATTCAAGAGAAATGAAGTATGGGAACTGGTTCCAAGACCTGAAGGAATAAATGTCATAGGAACAAAGTGGGTGTATAAGAATAAATCTGATGAACAAGGGGTGGTTACCAAAAATAAAGCAAGATTAGTAGCACAAGGATACACTCAAGTTGAAGGAGTGGATTTTGGTGAAACATTTGCCCCTGTAGCTCGCGTTGAGTCCATTAGACTATTGCTTGGAGTGGCATATATTATGAAGTTCAAACTGTTCCAAATGGATGTAAAAAGTGCCTTCTTGAATGGCTACCTAAATGAGGAAGTATATGTTGAACAACCTAAAGGATTCACAGATCCAAATCTTCCAAAGCATGTGTACAAGTTGAGGAAAGCTTTCTATGGTTTGAAACAAGCTCCTAGGGCTTGGTATGATAGACTCACAGTGTTCCTCATTAACAATGGATACAGGAAGGGAGGTATTGACAAGACCCTATTTGTTAAGAATGAAGGAGGAAAACTCATGGTGGCTCAAATATATGTGGATGATATTGTGTTTGGTGGGATGTCAGATCAGATGGTCAAACATTTTGTTAAACAAATGCAGTCTGAATTTGAGATGAACCTTGTTGGAGAGTTGACCTATTTCCTTGGGCTACAAGTCAAGCAGATGGAAGATTCTATCTTTCTATCTCAAAGCAAATATGCCAAAAACATTGTTAATAAGTTTGGCATGGAGAATGCAATTCATAAAAGGACACATGCTCCTACACATCTGAAAGTCTCCAAAGATGAAAATGGTGTTAGTGTAGATCAAAGTCTATACAGAAGCATGATAGGAAGTCTACTATATCTCACAGCAAGTAGACCTGACATTGCATTTGTTGTAGGTGTTTGTGCTAGATATCAAGCTGAACCAAAAGTCAGTCACATAAACCAAGTGAAGAGGATACTGAAATATGTTAATGGCACCAGTGACTATGGGATATTGTATACTCATGGTTCTGGATCTATGCTGACTGGATACTGTGATGCTGACTGGGCTGGAAGTGCTGATGATAGGAAAAGCACATCAGGAGGATGTTTCTTCTTGGGGAACAACATGATATCATGGTTTAGTAAGAAACAAAGTTGTGTCTCCCTATCCACTGCTGAAGTTGAATACATAGCAGCTGGGAGTAGTTGTTCTCAACTGGTTTGGATGAAACAAATGTTGACTGAATACAATGTCACACAAGATGTCATGACATTGTACTGTGACAACCTGAGTGCTATAAATATTTCCAAGAATCCTATTCAGCACAGTAGGACAAAGCACATTGATATTCGCCATCACTTCATTAGAGAACTAGTGGAAGAGAAAATCATAGCACTGGAGCATGTTACTACTGAAATGCAATTAGCTGACATATTTACAAAGGCTTTGGATGCTAATCAATTTGAATGTTTAAGAGGGAAATTAGGGATTTGTATCCATGAGAATTTATAGAAATTAATTTGGAGCGGAAAGGGTAATAAAAATATTGTCTTCCCACTTAAAAGAAAGTGCCCCATTTATGATAAATCATTACCTAGTATTGGAACTACCATCTATAGCATTTTCACACGCAACCACAACTCAACCACTTCCATCTTCATCAAACTTTATCGATCATCTCTGCTAGGGCAACAAAAATTCTTTCACAAGCTCAACAAGATGTCACAACATCCTTCATCTTCTGTTCCTAAAAACACCAAACCTGCGCACAAAGCAAGAATACCCTCCATGGATTTTATTCATGAAGACATTTTGGAAGTTATTCCCCTATCAGTCATCCCAGGCGACACCCCTGGTCCATCCTCCACTGCAAGGCATACTCAAGGTAACAACTCTGATAACCCTACCTCTAAAGATGACATGCATCATACTGATCGTGTCATTAGAAATTTGGTCACGAGGATCCTAAATGAAGGACACTCAGTCAAGGGAGTTTCGACTCCTCTATCTAGAAGGGACCCCTCACCTGAGGTGGAACCTCATAATGAGAAAGATGATGAGTCATTTAGGTCTGAGAAAGATATAGCTGCTGAGGGACTGTGTTCTTTAGGGTAAACCTTGCCTAGTAAGAAATCTATAGATGCTTCTCAGTCTAAGAAGCATGACTCTGGTAAGAAGGTGATTGACTTGGAAGAAGAGAGCTCAGATGATGAAGAGGATAGCTGTAGATGTTTGATTGGCTGCATTTTATGGTAAAACACTAGCTGGATTCTAATGTCTTGACTGATGTCATGACATGCTGTGGAGATGTTTGTTTGACTGCATTGTATGTTAGATCATCTAACTGTACTCTGATGTCTTGACTGATGTCATGACATACTTGAGTAGTATGCTGCAGGTTTAGCTAATACAGGACTTCCTGAATGTCAAACTAGATGTTATGACATTCATTCCTGTCAGCAGATACTGAGGAATAGAACAGTTGGTGTACTTCTATAACTCAGTATTTATTTTCTGTCTGTTTATTAAGGGAATAACAGACCTGGCACAAGGCCTACTGTCTGAATGTCAAACTAGATGTTATGACATTCATCATTGCCATCATATACTAAATAATAGGCAGGTTGGGTTTCTGCTACACTTCAGTCTGTTCTTCAGGAGAGCAACAAACCATGGCATAAGGCCTTATGTGTAAATGTCAAATTGGATATTGTGACATTTATTAATGTAAGCTGATACTAAAGTATGGACGGATTAGTCTTATACAGTACAGCAAATTTGTACAGTCTGTTTTCAGGAAAAATAGACTTAGCATATGGTCTATGATGTGGACGTCAAACTGAATGTTGTGACATTCATTCCTGACAGCATATGCTAAATTGTAGGTTGTTTAGTTTTTCTATTTCAGCATTTTTCTCAAGCTATTCTTCAGGAAGTCAACAGCTGGGCTAAAATCTAGGAAACTAACAACTAAGCTACAATTAATGAACCTAACAAATAGTATATTTGTTAGTACCCTAATATGTGGAAATTAGGTTAACTTGCTTGACCTTAATTTCAGAAAATACATGTACAAGGCCCAAGTGCTGCAATATAAAAGGATGGCTATCCTTCATTCAGAACTCGGGGATTTTAGGCGTGAAGATTTTATTGTTTCATATACTTCACTGCTGTATTTTTGTGTGTGTCTTGTATTAGGTGTATCTTGTGAGCCAAGCAATTATCACCTAGATGATTGCATTGGACTAGAGTGTTCATTGAGTTGTAAGTATTGTGTCACTCTAAGCTTTTAAGCGTGAGTGATGTGTATCTTGATTAAAGTTGTTAAGCACAATCAAGAGTTGTTTGAAGTGTGACTTCATAATTATCTTTAATATTAATTAAAGGTTGTAATCACTGAGGTGATTGAGGGGGAGTGAGTAGGAACTCTGATCTTAGTGTAAGATTGAAATTGCATTGGGTAGGTATTAAGTGATAGGGTTAAACAGCTGGTTTAAGGTCTGAATTAATACTACTAATAGTGGATTTCCTCCCTGGCTTGGTAGCCCCCAGACGTAGGTCATGTTGGACCGAACTGGGTAAACAATTCCTTGTGATTATTTACTGCACTTACCTTTTAAGTTTTGCATAATTCTTGTCTGCGCAGAATTGGATGTCATAACATCCCGTGTGACATCGAAAGTCTGTTAACTAGAATTTCAATTGCTATCAGAGCAGGCACCCTGCCTGTTAATTTCTGGGTGAGATCTAGGGAAGATACTTTCTAGTACCATGGACAAGGATGTAGGATACTCAAATAGACCACACATGCTGGATGGGTCTAACTATGATAACTAGAAGCCTCGTATGATAGCCTTCTTGAGATCTCTAGATAGAAAAGTCTGGAGAGCTGTCAACAAAGGATGGGAACATCCAACGAAGACAGGTGAAGATGGAGTCAGTGTGCAAATTCCTGAAGAAGAGTGGGACAGGGAGCAAGAGGCATTAGCCCTTGGAAATTCTAAGGCCTTGAATGCATTGTTCAATGGAATAAGTAAGAACAACTTCAGACTGGTGCATCACTGTGAGCTGGCTAAGGAAGTCTGGGATACCCTCAAGATAACTCATGAAGGTACCTCCAAGGTGAGGATGTCTAAACTTCAGATGCTAACCACCAAGTTTGAAAATCGGAGGATGAAAGAAGATGAGACTATTCATGACTTCCACATGAATATTCTTGAAATCGCCAACACTTCTGGTGGCTTAGGTGAGAAAATAGCTGAAGAGAAGCTTGTAAGGAAGATTCTCAGATCATTGCCAAAGAGATTTTCCATGAAGGTCACAGCTATAGAAGAGGCTCAAGATATCAGCAATATGAAGGTTGATGAGCTTATTGTTCACTCCAAACCTTTGAAATGGGCTTATGTGAGGATGCTGAAAAGAAGAACAAAAGCATAGCTTTTGTGTCAAACACTGAAGAGAATTTAGAAGTAGGAAACATTGGAGGAAATGAAAGCATTTCAGAAGCCATAGCCATGCTTGGAAGACAGTTCAACAAGTTCATAAAGAAGGTTGATCAACAGGGTAGACCTAATGTCAAAAACTCTTCATATGACATCAGTAGAAAGTCAAAATATGAAGAAAAAGTCACTCAAGGCAAGGGAATCCAGTGCCATGGATGTGGAGGTTATGGTCATATTAAAGCTGAATGCCCTACCTTTCTCAAGATGCAAAAGAAAGGGCTATCTGTCACATGGTCCGAAGGAGATTCTGAGAGTGAATTTGAAGGAGAATCTGCTCAATATGTCACTACTCTGACCAGTGTTTGTGCCTCTGATAATGACTCAAGTGGAGATGAACTTACCCTTGATGAACTTGCTGCTTCATATAAAGAACTATGTATTAAAAGTGCAGAAGTTTGCATCCAAGGAGAAAAGCAGAAGAAACTCATCAAAGAGCTGGAAGTTGAGAAACAGAAGCAGTTGACAATCATAGATGGTCTGAATGGTGAGATATTTGTGCTGACATCTAAGCTAGAACAAATGACTAAATCCATCAGAATGCTGAATAAAGGAACTGACACCTTGGAAGAGATTCTAAAGGTGGGGCATAAGTCTAGAACCATGTCTGGTTTAGGCTATGCTAAGAAATCCTCAACTGAACTCAAGAGATCAAAGGCTGAAGTTCAGAAACTCAAGCAGAAGTCACAACCGATGTCTCAACATCAGGGAACCAGGATGAGTAACCATTAGAAGAAGAAATTTCAAAGATGGAGATGTCACTACTGTGGTAGATTTGGCCACATAAAACCTTTCTGCTACAGGCTGCATGGTTATCCTAACCAGACTGCTCAAGTCAGACCTAAGCTGAAGGCATCTAAGCTTAATGCCCCCATTAAGAAACAAAAATGGGTTGCTAATCAGACACCTCAAGTCAGACCTAAGCAGCAGGCTTCTAAGCATAATATCCCCATTGACAAACAACAATGGGTTGCTAAACTAGCTCACACATCTCCAAGGGCATCTACCAGACAAGACTGGTATTTTGATAGTGGCTGCTAAAGACATATGACTGGGATGAGCAACTTATTGGTGGATCTACAACCCCATGCCACCAGGTATGTGACATTTGGTGATGGAGCTAAAGGAGAAATCAAGGGTGTTGGTAAGCTGGATTGTCCTGAAGTTCCAAAACTGAGTAATGTGCTGTTAGTAAAAGGACTAACTGCTAATCTCATCAGCATAAGCCAGCTATGTGACCAAGGATTCAATGTGCAATTCACTAGGGGAGGATGTGTGGTGTTGAATGGTTGCAATCAGGAAGTGATGAGAGGAGCCAGATCCAAAGATAACTGTTATCTATGGGAATCTAAAGACTCACTCTACTCCTCCAAGTGCCCCTTAGCCAAGGGAGAGCAGGAAGTGAAGCTGGGACATGGAAGACTTGGACAACTTCATTTAAAAGGAATGAAGAAGATCATATCCAAGGGAGAAATTAGAGGAATCCGAAATCTGCTTATGGATAAAAGAACAGACTGTGGAAAATGTCTGATTGAAAGCTATGAGTCATTGTCACCTATTGGTCATCATACAAATGGTGCAGTAGCAAGGGATAAACAGATGTGTGTATCATTGTCCACTGCAGAAGCTAAGTACCTAGCTTCTGGCAGCAGGTGTTCACCTCTGGTATGGATGAACCAGATGCAGACTGAGTACAATGTCACTCAGAATGTCATGACATTGGATGCGACTCAGTCTGACGAAGTTAGGGGCAAAGAGGGAATGTGCGCTTCTGAGAAATTATAGCAACTAATGATGTTAGTTATTTACTGTTTAGTAAGTCAACTTATTAAACAATTAATAATGCACTCTGAGTGGTCAACAAATAATAGACATTGCTCGTGTAACAAGCGTTTCCTATTCCATCGCTTCAACTTTCAGTCTTGCAAACTTTCTCCCAAAGAAACTGTTCAACTCTCCTCCAAGATATTCATCATGTCGCACCAATCCGACTCAACCTCCTACACGACCATGTCTGATTCCTCCAGCTCTGAGTCTTGCAAACCTAACCGGAAGGATCCTGTGGCTGACGCTGCAACTTCGTCTCATGCAAGAAGACCTAAAGAAACGGTCTCCGGATTCTCATCAGCAATTGCACATGATGAACAACCCAGGGAAGGCTCGAGGTATGTGCATAATGCCATTGCAACTATTGTCACTAATATACTATCTGGCAATCAGAATGTTCCTGGGGTTTCCGTTCCCTTGAACACTATCATACCTGATAATGTTGCATGTCAAGAAAACGCAGTCGTCTTAAGAAAGAATGTTTCTGACAATGCTGAGCAACCTGAGGGGTCAAAACTTGACAAACCCTTAGACAATGTGAGAGGTGAGAAGGTCCATGTCACTCAAGATGTCAGTGACAACCCTAAAGCTGACACAGTGAATCTGGAAGAATTCTCTGATAATGAACTGTTGACCTCAGTTGTCCCTAGCATAGCCAAAAGGGTTAGGACTAGGAGAGGAAAGAAGACTATGGTGCAGAGGTCCCCAACAAGGAAGGCTGATGTGGCAACTTCTCCCACTCCAAAGGTGACAGAGAGTTCCCTCAAAAGGAAAGGGCATGGGCCTGCAAAATCTTGGAGCAAAGAGGTGCCCAAGAAATTGAAGACCAAGACTGTTGTTTTAGAGTCTGATTCTGATGTCCCTTGTGATGTCACAACATCTCTGTCAAAGAAGAAGACAACCACTAGCAAGTTGGCTGCTAGTGTCCCTGAGGTACCTGTTGACAACGTGTCATTCCATTTTGCCTCCAGTGTAAACAGGTGGAAGTACGTCTATCACAAAAGGCTGGCCTTGGAGAGGAAACTGGCTCAGAATGCCCTGGAGTGTAAGGAGATTGTAGACCTGATTCAAGAAGCATGCTTACTGAAAACTGTGACTCAACTCCCAAAGTGCTATGAGACCTTAGTAAAGGAGTTTATTGTCAATGTGTCTGAGGAATGTGTAGATGGAAAGTCAAGTGAATTCAGAAAGGTATATGTGCGAGGCAAGTGTGTGAACTTCTCTCCCTCAGTTATCAACCTGTATTTGGGAAGACTTGATGTAGTTCAACTAGAACTTGAAGTGACTGACAACAGAATCTGTCAAGTCATCACTGCAAATCAAGTCAGGAAGTGGCCTCTTAAAGGTAAGTTGGTGGCCAGCAAACTCAGTGTGAAGTATGCTATGCTACACAAAGTTGGAGCTGCCAACTGGGTGCCCACAAATCACAAGTCCACTGTGTCTGTGATGCTTGGAAAGTTCATCTATGTTGTTGGAACCAAAGCAAAGTTTGACTATGGAACCTACATTTTTTATCAGACCATGAAACATGCTGGGAGCTTCAGTGTGAAGAGGCTTATAACCTTTCCTTCCCTCATATGTGGCATTGTGCTGAATCAATTCCCAAACATCTTGACAGACAATGACTTTGTGAAAAGAAGAGAGAGTCTGTTGGCCTTCAATTACAAACTGTTCCTGGGTAAGCATGTCCCTGACATTGCCATGACAACTGGAGAAACATCAAGTGTTGGCAATCAACCAGATAAAGCTGATGTCGTTGCCATACTCAGAGAAACTTGCAAAGAGCTAGAGGCAAGGAAGCTCACTTTGGAAAGGTTGATTATCCAATTGGAGATGTCTGATGATGGTGTGCTTGGTGAAGCTGCTGAGGGTACAGAAGGAGCTGCAAGGCAAAGTGCAGAAGGTGAAGAGGAGGCCAGTTCTGATGATGGCACTGATGATGAGGCTGACTCTAAGTCAGATGAATAAATCATTTTCTGAAATTCTGTCATTTGTGTGTAATTCTGTTTATTTTGGTCTGTAATTTAAAGTGTTGCTTTGGCAACATTTTTGACAAAAAGGGGGAGTAACACCTGTGATGCCCCAGGACAACAGATTGTTTTGCTACAGATATTCAAGATCCTCTAATCCAGAGGTTGTGCTGTAGCTGATGTTCCACTTCCATGAGTGTGAGTGTGTTTTTGTGTGCTGCTATTAGAAGTTTTTATTTAACTTCTGTATGTGTGCTGATATGTGAAGTTTTTATTTAACTTCTATATATGTGAGTGTGCTGCTACTCTGAGTGTATTAGCTAGGTAAATTTCCCTGCTAGATGTGTGTTTTCCGCTGCTGTGTACTCTGTTGTGAGGACAAAGTGTTTTAGCCAAAAATTTGCCAAAGGGGGAGTTTGTAGATGTTTGATTGGCTGCATTTTATGGTAAAACACTAGCTGGATTCTAATGTCTTGACTGATGTCATGACATGCTATGGAGATGTTTGTTTAACTGCATTGTGTGTTAGATCATCTAACTGTACTTTGATGTCTTGACTGATGTCATGACTGATGTCATGACATACTTGAGTAGTATGCTGCAGGTTTAGCTAATACAGGACTTCCTGAATGTCAAACTAGATGTTATGACATTCATTCCTATCAGCAGATACTGAGGAATAGAACAGTTGGTGTACTTCTATAACTCAGTATTTATTTTCAGTCTGTTTATCAAGGGAATAACAGACCTGGCACAAGGCCTACTGTCTGAATGTCAAACTGGATGTTATGACATTCATCATTGACAGCATATACTGAATAATAGGCAGGTTGGGTTTCTGCTACACTTCAGTATGTATCTCAGTCTGTTCTTCAGGAGAGCAACAGACCATGGCATAAGGCCTTATGTGTAAATGTCAAATTGGATATTGTGACATTTATTAATGTAAGCTGATACTGAAGTATGGACGGATTGGTCCTATACAGTACAACAAATTTATACAGTCTGTTTTCAGGAAAAACAGACTTAGCATATGGTCTATGATGTGGACGTCAAACTGAATGTTGTGACATTCATTCCTGACAGCATATGCTAAACTGTAGGTTGTTTAGTTTTTCTGTTTCAGCATTTTTCTCAGGCTATTCTTCAGGAAGTCAACAGCTGAGCTAAAATCTAGGAAACTAACAACTAAGCTACAATTAATGAACCTAACAAATAGCCTATTTGTTAGTACCCTAAGATGTGGAAATTAGGTTAACTTGCTTGACCTTAATTTCAGGAAATACAAGTACAAGGCCCAAGTGCTGCAATATAAAAGGATGGCTATCCTTCATTCAGAACTCGGGGATTTTAGGCATGAAGATTTTATTGTTTCATATACTTCACTGCTGTATTTTTGTGTGTGTCTTGTATTAGGTGTATCTTGTGAGCCAAGCAATTATCACCTAGATGATTGCATTGGACTAGGGTGTTCATTGAGTTGTAAGTGTTGTGTCACTCTAAGCTTTTAAGCGTGAGCGCTGTGTATCTTGATTAAAGTTGTTAAGCACAATCAAGAGTTGTTTGAAGTGTGACTTCATAATTATCTTTAATATTAATTAAAGGTTGTAATCACTGAGGTGATTGAGGGGGAGTGAGTAGGAACTCTGATCTTAGTGTAAGATTGAAATTGCATTGGGTAGGTATTAAGTGATAGGGTTAAACAGTTGGTTTAAGGTCTGAATTAATATTACTAATAGTGGATTTCCTCCCTGGTTTGGTAGCCCCCAGACGTAGGTCATGTTGGACCGAACTGGGTAAACAATTCCTTGTGATTATTTATTGCACTTACCTTTTAAGTTTTGTATAATTCTTGTCTGCGCAGAATTGGATGTCATAACATCCCGTGTGACATCCAAAGTTTGTTAATAGCTTGCTTCATCACTTGAAGCCAAGTGTTGCTAAGAGAATGAAGACCAAGAAGGGTATGTCTGTGGCTGAGATGATGACAGCCAGAACTGGTAAGAAGGCTACTGCTGTAGGCCCTTCAAAGTCATGGAGTAAAGTGGAGGTAAAGAAGATAAAGGTAAGAGAAAATTTTGATTCAGAGGAAGATGTTGAAGATGATGTCCTAGAAATCTCTCCTGCCAAAAAGCAAACTGCTAGAAAATCCACTGCTAAGGTTGCTGCTGTGCATTTGGATAACATTTCCTTCCATCTAGAAAATGGTACAGCCAAGTGGAAATTTGTAATCCAAAGGAGAGTAGCTGTGGAAAGAGAACTGGGGAAGGATACTGTGGAAATTTGGCTGGTCTTTTTGGTCTATTTTGACTAAAAAGGGGGAGAAGTAGTAGCTAAAAGGAGAGCTGTAGAGGAGAGTTGCAGTTAATATATGCTGAAGTAGCTAGGTTATAAATAGATGATAGCTGATGTTAAACAGAATGATGTTCTGTGTTGTACAGGTCATGTTGAAGGAGATGTCGGATGGGGTGATGGATGTTACAGGTGTTGTTGAAGGAGATGTCTGTGTTGAACAGACTTAGGGGGAGAAGAAGCTCAAATGTGTTTAATATATGTTTACTAGTTGCTATTATAGCTAGTAATTGTGTTGAACAGACTTAGGGGGAGAAGAAGCTCAAATGTGTTTAATGTGTGTTTACTAGTTGCTATTATAGCTAGTAAATGTGTGGTTTATTACTTCTGTTGCTGCTTAACTGCTGATATGTTTTTTACTTTTGTGAACAAATGAACTGATGTATGTTTTAGCCAAAATTTTCCAAAGGGGGAGTTTGTTGGTTCTAGGTGTTGGCAGCAATTTTGGTAAAACCTAGAATGTTCACAAGTTGTCACAAGTGTTGTCTTGACATAAGATAACATGTACCTGCAGGATGTTTAAAATGTGATTATGCAGGATTTTACTAAGATGTCAGACCCGATGTCATGACATCTGTATACAGAACATTCAGTCTGAATGTTATGTATTATGTGATTGCGTTTTTAATGCTAATCTATGTATGATTGATGAGATGATTGAACACGCTATCAATCAGTAATTACAACCAGATTTGCTTATTTTCCAACGAGATATAATCAGTTGTCATGAGAAGATATGAATGCAAAATAGTTTTAGGGTTTTATGATGTCCAAGCCCAGCCAAATGCTTCTATAAAAAGGACATGGAAAACCTGATTTTATACACAAGAAATAACGAACGAAATATTGAGAGAGAATAAGGGTTTAAGTCTTGTGTGTCGTGTGAATTGTAAGACATTCAATTCATTCATAGATGATTGAATTGGTCTAATTTTTGAGTTGTAATTTGTCCACTCTAAGCTTTGAAGCATGAGTGTGTGTTTACTTGATTGAAGCTTTTAAGCAAGATCAAGTATGTGTCTTTGAAGAGTGTCTTCTTTTCATTATAATTCTTGTTTTATATCACTGCTGTGATTGAGGGGGAGTGAGTAGGATCTCATATCTAAGAGTTCTTAGGTAGAAGTCACACAGGTAGAGACTAGGTGAAAAGACTGTAACTTGAAGTTGTTTACTGAGAGTCTTTGAACTGATTCTGTTTAGTGGATTTCCTTCCTGACTTGGTAGCCCCCAGACGTAGGTGAGTTTGCACCGAACTGGGTTAACAATTGCTTGCGTCTCTTGCATTACCGTTCTTTATCTTTTATCCTGTTTGTATTGTTCAGATATTAGTGTCGTGACATTACCTTCGACATCTCATATCTGATACTAGAATTTCAAGTTCAACTCATTATTGTATATGAGGAACTAAATGTCTCTTCAGTTGGGTTACACATTATTATGACCAAATAACCCGAATTTCCCAAGATAACTTGGGCCTCACTTGAGGAAATGTAGGTTCTCGTGATACTTCCCTAGAGTTGCGATCTTAAAAAACTTGGTCTTCTATCAAAGGCCTTGCGCTTGAGGTATTATGTAGTGTTTAAATTATAAAGGGTCTCACTTAAGGTGATGCCTTTAGATCAAATCGTAAGAGGCGACATTGGAAATTTCGCCCCAATGAGGGTATCGCCTCGTCTCAGGACTTCCCTATCGCTTGGTAGTGAGAAATGTGGGATAAGACATGTATGGGGAAAGAGAAGCCAATGTTAATAACTGATCCACGACTTCTTGGGAAATAAGGATTCAACGGTTCACCATTGACTGAGTCAACGATCACCCTTCCCAAAATAATCATAGGCCCTGGAGGCCTATATAAATATCCCTCCCCTCAAGGGGGAAGGGACAAATCTTAAACCATACAAATCACCACACCCCCAAAGCATAACGCTTAACTCACATCTATCACCCACTCATAAGCTTAAACCTAAGCATATTGTCCATCAAATATGCCTTTCACCTCCCGTGAGCAGGACCCCTTAACCACCATAAAACACCATCATACATGGATCCTCTCCACCGTGGACAAGCCCTAACCATTCACAATTGTTATAAATCTATTAAGGCCTCTGTGTCTTCATGCCCTTGTAAAGAGAACACGCACACACATATTTTTTACCAATACATTATACTAAGATATATATATATATTATATATATAATATATATATATATATATATATATATATATATATATATATATATTATTTAGTAGATCAATAGCTCATTGTATGTCGATGTTAGGTTGTAGTTGTTGAATAGTTGGGAGAATCTCTTGTCCGGGTATTAACGACTGCAAAGGAGGTTGCTTCGAAGGTTGTCCCTGGCAAAGCTATTGTAAAGGTTGGTAAAATGGAAGGGCTTGAAACATTCCCTGGTCAACTCTTGGAGGAACAAAATACTGTTGTGTAGGAACGAACGAAGAGGACACTAAAGCTGGACCATCTTCTACCGAGGAGGATGAGCCTTGTTAGCTTTTGTGACCAGTTAGCAGTGTGACATTGAGTAACAGGTCCAGTAATATTCGATGTCACCATGCCTTTGCGAGTATAATATTTGATCTATTTAATAAAGAGATTGGTACTTCGTGAGACGAAGATCGATAATCTGAATCTTCAGTGAATATATGGTGTCTTTTGCCGAGAAATGGCAGGAATTAATAAATGATTCCCATATAAGGCACCACTATTCGATTTAAGAACTAGAGATATGTGATGAAGTGATGGAAAAACTCTGATATGTGAAGGATCAGTCTTGTAGTGTGGTGGATCGATCTTCCGGTGTAGTGGAAAAGGGTGGACTTGTAAGATTAGCATTTCAATTTCCAAATTAATGAATGAATGAAAAACAATTTTAGAGTGAGAATAGATTGAGTACATGAAATGGTGTGAATTAAACTATATATATATATATATATATATATATATATATATATATATATATATATATATATATATATATATATATATATATATATATATATATTATATATATTATATATATATATATAATATTATATATATATATATATATATATATATATATATATATATATATAATGGAAGATTAAAACCATTCGCACGTGATTCGACATCTTATGTAGATTATCATTCAATTACATCTAATGATGAGAGATATGATGGAGGGTGTGATTATGTATCCCTGACAAGACGAACGTCCACATATCTTGTGTGTCTTCTTCTTTAACACTTATTACTAGACTTTTTTGGTAGGTCTTTCAATCTGTCCAAAATGACACTTATATTAAATTAATTAAAACTTGCTTTAATAGTTGATAAATTAATTTTGTATTGAAACCAAAAATATTAATTTTTTATAAATAAATAAAAAAAAGAGAAGATGATAAATTAGTTAATTGCAAAAGGTAATAATTAATTTTCAAGTGGGATCAAGTGGTATATAGTTCAAAAGGTACCCCGTAATATATTTGTGTCAAATTGGAGTCGTCTAGTGCCTTTTTGTCTTAATTCTCTAGAATCCTCTTTTTTGGACATAATTCCATAGAATCTGCTAGCTTGTTCAAATTCATCATATTGTAACTTCTTTATAAATAAATGTATAGTATTAGATTCCTACACGACACATAAAATTCAAATTAACCTATAGTTGTTTAGTTCTTTTAAGGTAAAGTTATATTTAAGACTCGTATCCATAAAAGAAGGGATTTGTTTAATTGAACCAAAAATAATTCTTACTTACATCTACATGATCGTGGAGATCGCAGTGTCACACACACTGACACAAACATTACATATTTAAGCATAATTTATTTTAATAATGGGCCAACTGAAACAAATTGCGGCACCTGCACTACATGATTTTCTATTCTCTTTTTAACTGACATTAATTATATTATCTATCATACTTTAACTGCATTACTATATTCATATGTTGTCAGAAAAGATGATCGTGATGATGATGATGAGAATTATTATTATTATTTAACAATGATGATCATGTTAGATTGACAACTTTTGAGGACTTTTGAGACCACTAACTAACTGTAACTGAGTAGTTGAGCTTAGTTAATGCTTTGTTACAATTTGCATGTTGTGTTGCAAGAGGGGAAAGGCAAGAAGAAAGTTAACTAGTTGTTTCAAAAGTAGACATTACCGAAAGGGAGAAAAGAGAATGAGTTTTGGCTGTTAGTGATGGAAATTTTGCTATGAGTTGTACTTATAGGAAAAGGACAAGTGGGAGTGCAGAATTTACAGGCTTGCTAACTTGGTGAATATTGTACATAAAGTTTGGGACAATGTTGTTAAAGGGTAAGATACCATGCATTACAAGAATTGGCCAAAACAAGTGATAGTGATTAATGAGTGATGCTCATAAATTATTGACTTTTAAGTTACTTTTTTTTTAAAACTTTTTTTCCAGCTTAATATCACTTTTCATCCAATCAACTAATATCAGATTTTAGAAATTTTGATCCCCACATTTTTATTTTATATAATTTTGATTCTCTCATTTTTCTAATTTTTGAAACTCAACTGGACATCCAAAATTTTGATAATTTGTATTTTTTGGTTTAATGTGGCAACAATTTATTGTGTATGTGAACTCTTTCTAGATTATTTAGGTCGTAGTTAAGGGTGTTTGCGGTGTGGTTTGAAACGGTTTTGTCGTTAAAAATCATAAGAATTGCAAAACAAAAAATGTGTGGTTCGATTTGATTCGATTGACTTTTATAAATAAAACTGAACTAAAGCAAACCAAATTAATGCAGTTTGGACTGGTTCGGTTAATTCTGTTTTTTATAAAAAAAATATTGAGTCATACATACACACATATAAAGGACAAGATAATTTTGTGTTTAGTTATTGATATGTTACAGTAAAATAAGTTTATAGTTGTCAAAATAAATTTATAATTTGATGCATAAATATAAATTGCGTATTAAAATTTTATCTTATGTCTAAAGGAAATATGTGAAATTGCATTCTTAATAAATTTGAAATTCTATTAATATTTTATAATATAAAGAGATACAAAAGTAATGTAAATTAACTTTTTATCTTAATATTATCCTTAATTTCAACAAATTAAAAATGAAAGTAAAATAAATATATAACAATTTTATTTCAAATAAAAGTAATAGTATTTAAAAATATTTTATTTTATTTTTTATTGATATGTAAATTAAAATAAATATACTTAAATTTTGTTTCTCAGGGGATAGATGTGGAACACGATGTCCTAGACAACTGGTTCGACAAGTTAAATCAAAAATACCACAAAAGCAAGTATTAGATGATGGAGCAGAAAAGTAGTAAATAACACGATAGTTGTTTACCAATTTCGGTGAAACCCCATCTACGTCTGGGGAATTGAGTCCACAATCCATGAAAGGAAATTCACTATTAGTAGTTTAGTAGAATCAGTCTTATAAGCAACAACAAATTTTATGTTGTTCAATGCCTCTTCCTAACACTATCCAATGACTTTCTATTTAGGCATCCCTCTAAACATGAGAACCCATTCACTTTCTTCAATAACTAATCACTAGTGATCAACCTCAAACATCACAGGTGTAAAGAAGGAGTGCTCAACCATTTGGCCTTGTCAGCAGGCCATAAGGGGTGTTGCTTGGTGCATATTTTCTGATTGGTTTCGAATCATATTTGCTGCAGATTTGTTAGCAATGTATGGTTGATTTGTTTGACAGTTGTTGAAGATCAAATCAAATTTAAGTGGAGATTTAAATTTGAATTTGAATGTAACAAATCATATCTTTTGGAGCGTTTTAGGGAGAAATCAATTCCAACAAGATTCTCTATTATTCTGGATGAATTTAAATCAGAGATACATAAGGAAAAAGCCCAAAAGATATTGCTATATAAGGAGACTCTGTTATCATATTTTTGTCGGTCTTTTCTTTCCATTATTCTATGATAATGCCCTCATAAGCACTAATGTTGAATCTACTATTGTACACCACTATATGTTTCTGTAACTTGGCATAGTTATTGGTTTGTCTTAGTTGAGATGTAAATTCAACAATCAATATACTTGTTATTGAGGTTGATCACTAGTGATTAGTGGTTGAATAAAGTGAGTGGATTATCA
The DNA here is from genome assembly GCF_024323335.1 of Lathyrus oleraceus. NCBI lineage: Eukaryota > Viridiplantae > Streptophyta > Magnoliopsida > Fabales > Fabaceae > Lathyrus > Lathyrus oleraceus. The sequence goes on from NC_066580.1 coordinate 427,139,169, forward strand.
TATTTAAGGGGATATCTAAATAGAAAATCACTAGGATTAGGGAGAAGCATAAAACTTCATATGGTTTGAAGGTTCTTATAAGACTAATTGTTCTAATTCGAAGTAGTGAATTTCCTTTATTCGATAGAGTGTCTCCCAGACGTAGGTGTGATTTCACCCAACTGGGTTATCAATCTCTTGTGTTATTTTATAGATTTCTTCATTGTTAATTATTGTTGTATCATTGATGTTATTGTGCTCTTAAACTGTTTTTAAAAGTTGAGACAAATTGTCTCAACATCTGATCCAACATCTGTCCCCTGAGGAATAGAATTACAATGAGGTCCATATGCTTTCTTTCATATATTTTGATACCTGGGTCCAATCATCTATCAAAATACTCACTTTTCTACGTCCAAGGAACGCAACTTAACTCTTAAAAGGCGAATAATTATCACCATAACATGTCCAAATTACAACATTAAACTCGATCGACAATTTGTTACCCGAGTTGCAGACTTTTGTTAAATTAGCCATCATTATAGCACCTATTTATTTTATTTTATTTTTTCCCTCTATAGTTTGAGATTAATTACATGTTTCATTGGTATGAGTTTCATTTGTATGAGTTTCGTCGCTAGATGAAGAGTCTATCTATGTTCAAAAACAACAACAAAAGATTAAATCAATCTTAACAAAAACATACAATAACATAACGAATGTAACTCATACACATTCAACAACAACAAAGTAAACAACAACAACATAACAAGTGTGTTTCATACACATTCAAATACAACAACATATAAACAACAACAATATGTCTAATACACAATCAACAACAATAATATAACAAAGGTATCTCATGCACATTCAATAACAACAACAACAACATAAACAACAACAACATAGCAAAGGTGTTTCATACACATTCAACAACAAAAACAACAACAACAATAATGTGTCTAATACACATTTAACAAAACCAACATAAACAATAACAACATAACAAATGTTACTACTACAAAATAGACATTTCGCAACACTAAATTACAAAGGGTCTGACTATTAACCATGGTAATACCTTATTTTTGGACACGCTTTATTTTTTTATATTTATGAAAAACCATTGCACTATGGTCAAACTAATTAACCGTGTTATACATTTATTGAGTGATAAGGTTTGAATCTCAACTCCAACAAATTTCTACTTTTTTGTTACAATGAATGTTGTCCTTATATATATATATATATATATATATATATATATATATATATATATATATATAATATATATATATATATATATATATATATATATATATATATATATATATATATATATATATATATATATATATATATATATATATATATATATATATATATATATATATATATATATATTGAAACTAAAATACCTATCACCATGATTGTTAATGTCAACCGTTGTGAAAGTCTTTATGTTTCATCATAGTTTTTGAATACGACCGTGGTGAAATAGTTTACCCATATATAAGTGAATTAGCTCTCATTTCTTGACAATATCTTTGTATCACTCACAGTAAAACATTAGCACATATTTTCTCTCTTCTTCTACGTCATTAGCTATCCTATTTTACAGTATAGTCTCAATCTTGTTCTTCACACATAAAGGTATTCTTCTTCTTCCTTTTTCTCTCGTTTTCGTGTATGTTGTAGTTATGTTTCACATGATTTTCACATGATTTTCTTCTTGTTCGAGAGTTTATGGGGTTTTTTTTGTTGTTGTTGTTGTTGTATATTATTTTGAAAAAGGGTTTCTCTTGTTGTTCAGATTTCAGACCTTTCTCTCAAATTTCAGATCCTTCTCTCAACATGAATAGTGGGAGAAAACTTATCCACGAGATTGAGGTTACAAAGGGGGTTACTGATATATTGGAGTTATGGTTCAACAAAGCCAAGGAAGTTAAAGTTGTTAGGGATCACATTAGTGTTGTTGAACTGTCTGGTGGAAAAGGCTATAAGAAGAGTCTTTTCAAGAATCTTAACCCTGAAAAGATGAAGAAGGTAGAGGCTATTGTGAAGGACCTAATGAATCTGGATGCAACTGGTTCTGAATCAGATGAAGACCTTGAGAATTATGAATACCTTGAGAACTGCATGAATTCAACTAGGCATGACGATTGCATATTTTGTTATGTTTCACATGATTCGTTGTTGGTGGTTGTTGTTGACAAATTTGTGTATGTTGATAAATTTTTGTTGGATTATAATGTACTGTTAGTTTATGTTAACATGTTATTTTTGTACATGGTATTTGTAGGATTATAATGTATTTGTGTTGTTATGAAGAAAAAATACATGAGAGGATGTAGATGAAATGAAATGGATGTCAGTTTAAGTCTTTCACATGTTGTTTTTATACAAATTCTTTAAAACAATGATGATAAATGGATGTCAGTTTGAGTCTTTCACACAGAATTTGATGTTTGCAAGATATACTTGAAAAAAAAAAGAGTAAATCAAATTTTGTGTGAAAGACTTAGAAGATGTTCATTCATCATCCTTACTTTGAAGAATTTGGGATTGAATCAAATTATATGGGTTAATGGGGAAATCATGAATTACATGATACATGCAATTTGGAAAACATTGTACCGTTTAAGTTATTTTTCAAGAACAATTTAATTTTTCTGATTATCATCTCAAAAATCTATTTGAATTATTGTATATGGTTAATGAGGGGCAAGGAAAAACAAACAATCTCATATTTTATAATAATCTCTTACACATACCATCACGGTTGGAACAAATAATCGTGATGGGATGTTAAAACCCAAGAATAGTGTTGCTCGGATTCGAAACAATGACCTATAAATTACTTTTCAATGATTGTTTTCTTTACCCATTGTTATAAGTAGCGTGCTACCTAGCTTATAACAATGATCACACACCCGTTGTAAAAACTAGCATACATATGATGCATGCTACCTAACAACGGACGTGCAACCGTCATTATATGTGTTTCACAACCGTTATTATATGTGTTTTCCGTAGTAGTGTATGTATCATACACATTCAATACAACAACATCATAAACAACAACAATATAACAAAGGTGTCTCACACACATTCAACAATAATATAAACAAAAACAAAAACAAAAACAACAATGTGTCTAATACACATTCAACAATAACAACATAAACAACATCATCAACAACAACAACAATAACAACATAACAAATGTGTCTCATACATATTCAACAACAATAACATAAATAACAACAACATAACAAAAAATGTCTCATACACATTCAACAACAACAACATGTTTAATACACATTTAACAATAACAACAATAATAACATAAACATTCAAGAACATTAACAACCATAAACATTCAACATCAACAATATAAACATAAACATCAATAACAAGAACACAAACATTCAACATCAACAACATAAATAACAACAGCAATCTAAATATTATGATTTTTGTACTGTGCATGCACGGTAGAAAGTTTACATACCATAAATGTGATGAATAAGTAAAAGAGCTAAATATTGTGAGTTTGTCCTCCTTTCTTGAAAGATTCTTCGTATTCCTCCTATGTGTTTCCTGCATTTTTCATTGCTTTGCATGCAAGCCAAGAACGATAGTGATAGTATTTTTTTCACGTTAAGTCAGGAACGATAATGATGGCTTTGTACATTAAGCCAAGAACAATGTGTGTTTCGTTTCATTAATAAATATGAAAATATGGTTAGGGTTCAACTACTTTCCATGCGCTGAATATGTTAGGGTTGAAATGTTTTCTCGAGGATGAAATGAAAAAAATGCAAATGAATTAACAAGCTAAGATGTGTTTCTTGTTTCTGAATAAAACATTTCACCACGGTCGATAAAACCAACTATGGTGATATCTGATTTATTTAATTAAATGTTTTAACAAAGCGTCAATTTTTAACCATTTAAAAATTAAAAATAAAAGGGGAAATATATCACAACGGTTGGTTTAAACAACCATAATGACATTTGTAATATTTCAAATTAAAAATAAATAAAAAAGAATGGCGACACTATAAAAAAGGTAAGTGATATCATCACGATTGGAATAATCAACCATTGTGAAATCACATTTATATTTAATTTTAAAATAAATCAAAAAGAAAGGCGTCACTATAATATTAACTAAATAACAAATTTGGTGGCCCTGAGATTCGAACCCATGAATTTCAGGAACTTTCACCATAATTTCTCTATCAAACCATGGTAATATGTAAACTATTTTTAATTAATAAATAAATAAAAATGATGACGTCTGATTTTAGAGATGTCACCACGGTCATTCAAAGAACCATGGTAAAATGGACGTCGATGTATATACTTTTTGTAGTAGCGATATTTACTTCTATACTCTTCTTAAAGTCAATTATTTTCTTAAAAAGTTTTTGAAAACCAAAAATAATAATCCCCCCCCCCTCTCACATACACACACACACATATTTCTTGTCTTTGGAGTCAATTGTTCAACACCTCATAATTTTAAGGTAGAGGGAGAACAAGATAGAGTATACAAGCTGCAAAAGGTCTTGTATGGTCTGAAACAAGCACCAGGGGTTTGGAAGAAAAGGATATACAAGTTCTCCATAGAACAAAGATTCAAAAAGTGTAATTCTGAACATTGAGTTTATGTTTAAGGCAAAGGATGGGAGGATTTACTGATCATTTTCCTTTATGTAAATGACCAATTGGTAACAAGAAGTTGTGGCAAAGAAATTGATCAACTCAAATCTAAGATTAAGCTTGTTTTTTAAATAAGTGACCTTGGAAAGATATCTTATTTCCTTGGCATGGAACTCTTAGACGCCTCAATGGGAATGATCTTGCATTGAGTAAAGTATGCAAATGAAATATATAAAAAAAAATTCAATATGTTGGAATGCAATTGTGAAATCACACTAGCTAATACAACCTTGAATTTGGAGAATAAAATGCAGGTGAAAAAGATAAGGTAAATGCTACCATGTTAAGACAATGGATATGATCATTGAGATACTTATGCAAAATCATACCAGACATAAACTTTTCAACAGGATTGGTGAGAAGGTTTATGATAAATCCTCTTAGACAACATTACATTGATGTAAAAATAACCGTGAGATACATTAGTGGTTCACTATATTATGGTCTCTTGTTTCTATTTTGCAAAGAGCTTGAGCTCATAAGTTACTTTGTTGTTAACTGATGTGGTGATAATATTAGTAGGGTAATCACAATTGAAAACTTGTTTAAGTTCCTATAAGCATATGTGTTTTGGTTCCGAAAGAAGCAACAAGTGGTGGCTTTATCAGTTGTGAAGTTGGGAATGTTGCATGCAGTGTTGCAGTTTGTCAAGAAAAATGGCTTCAATCCTTGTTAAATGATTTGGCTATAAAGCTATAACATTCAATCAAGTTATTGATAGACAACAAATCAGCCATCAATCTTGCTAAAGATCCCATTGAACATGGGAAGAGCAAAAATATTAAGATAACTAGATGGTAACCAGCGCGTTGCGCGGAGATTTTAACATTTTTTTAATAAATTTTATATTTATTTGAATATTGTAATTGTTAATACTTTTTTGTTTTCATAAAATAAAGAGATATTTAATTTATATATTTTTAATTTTTTTTATATGTTTTATATATAGAATGGTATTGAGTTAGTTTCAAGTTTTTAGTTAGATAAAAAAAGAAATTACAAAATTATTTCGACATTATTCAATAAATTTTTTTTCGACTTATATATTTTAGTTGTTTTGAATTTTGTGGCTATTTTTTTTTTTAAGTTTAGAGTAACTTTTATATTTGTAGGTATTAAGAATATTTTATATTATTGAGGAAGTGTATATTGTGTTTTTAAATTAATCATTATAATTTTATATTTTTAAAATTAAAAAAAAATCCAATTAGTTAGAAAAGTTGATCAAATAATAAGATGATTTGCTATTAAATAGTTTAATCACATGATTTTTTTTAATATTTAGAAACCAAAATATTTCTATTTTTTATTTATTATTAAATTGTAAATAAAGTTCAAATTAGTTACGAAAATTGATCAATTAATAAAATTATTGTAGTTATTGAATTTTGTAAAAAAATTATATATTTAATATCATTTTTCTGTTAGCCATCCGTTTTTTTTTAATGATTGGTTTATTTTTGTGCAAAATGGTTTTTAATTTAACAAAATAGTGTAGTTATTATATTTTTCAGGTATTAGACCCAAGAAAAAGAAGAAGAAATAGTGTAGTTATTAATAAAATAGTGTAGTCATTATTTTTTAGGTGTAAGATAAAAAGATTGAATTATATAAAGAGTGATAATTGTGTTTGGTTGTGATTAACTCTTTTAAGATATATATAATAATAAGATTTTTGTAATATATTTGCAATAAAAGTTGAAGTGTAATGGTATTTTATTAATTTGTAAATAAAAATTAAATTAATTATGAAAATTGATTAACTAATAAAATTATTGTAATTATTAAATTTTGTATGAAATTTAAATATTTAATATAAATTTTTTTCTTAGTCATCAGTTTTTTATTTTTATTTTTGAATGATCATGTCTTTTTGTGATGTTTTGTAATTTAACAAAATAGTGTAGTTATTATATTTTTTGATATTAGACTCTATAAATAAATAATAGTGTATTTATTAACAAATTTTGTATTTATTATTATTTTTTATATATGTAAGGTGAAAAGACTGAATTATATAAAGAGTGGTAATTGTGTTTAATTATTAACTCTTGTGAGATATTTAATAATAATATTTTTGTAACATATGTTTTTGGAATAGAAGTTAAAGTATAATTGTGTAAATCTATTTCAAGATTCAATCTTAAATGTGACACATCAGATTTTAATTGATGTGGCAAATATAATCTATATGACATATTATGTGTCGTAACATAATCTACTGCATTGGATTTAATATATTATAATAGATATTCCACTTTTTAAGAGATCAAACCACAAAGAGCAATATGAATGTTGTGCATTGTTCCAGATAAGAATAAGTGGAAAATGTGTTTACTAAAGCAATAAAAAGAATGCAATTCATAAAGTTGAGAAGGGAACTTAGAATTATGGCTTTTGATAACTTAAATTAAGAAGGGGTGTTGAAATTAGTTCAAGTCCTTAGTAGTTTAGAGTTCAATTAGTAGTTAGTTATTCATAAGTAACTAGCATTAGAAACTTTGTATAAGGCAGTTATATGGTGTGAAAGTAATTGTTATATATAGCTCTCTATGTGTATCAATAATACTACTCTAATTTTTTCACTAATTTAATTTCCTATTATTTTCTCTCAATTTTGTATCTCTCAAACTGCTGTCCTCAACATTTAATAGATTGAATTATTTTTATTATTGTTGGATGATTGAATAGAATGTTATTAAATCTTTTAATGAGAATTTTACCATTTTATTATGGTTCTCTTAAATTTAATAAATTGATATTTACAGTTGTGCGCAGAGGATATTTAGTGTATACCCACCAAATAATAAAAAAATTATTTCATTTACTATTATTATTATCATCAAAATTCATTATTTTGTCATCCATCAAACGAATTTATCAACTATATATCTAAGAAATAAACATACATATGATTTCCCAACATTACCCCTTTATTATAAAAAAACTACATTTACAAAAGGTAAAAAAAATAATTGACATATCCTTAAATTTTAACAAAGCAAATGTTCTTTCATTCACTTACTTGTCATAATCATTACATCACAGTGTCAATTTCATCAATTTTATCTTTAAATTATAAAAAAAATCTCTCTTTACTAATTTTAAGTTTTAATATATCATTTCATTTCAATTTTTAAATTCATTGACACCTCTCTCTCTCTCTAATTTTCGACAATATTTTCTCTAATATATAATGTTGTTTTTTAAGAAGTTTAAATCTTATTCTATTATATTCAACTAAAAGAGTAAATTTGCAAGAATTATTTTGAAAGTTATTCTTCTTCATCTTTTCATATTTTTTCTTTATTGAAAAAATAAAAACTATCCTTCATAATCGTATGAGGATAATGGGTTGGATTTGTGGTCTCTAGTGGGTATTAATGAATCTCTTATGATGCATATGTGTTGGAATTTCTTGTCTAGCAATGAGCATTAGGAAGCAACTTGTAGATCTTGTTTCCTATCAAATGGCACTCCTCTATGTTTTGTTACTAAATCATTGGTTTGGCATTGGATAAAAGGTTATGTGAATATATTTCTTCATAACTCTTTGTAGATGATAGAAAAGGGTGATAGAATATTTTATTGGAAAGACAATTGGTTAGGTACCCCTCTAGTGGAAGCGTTGAATATACCAAAGGAGGCTCATAAATATCTCAATTCCAAAGTTGTTGATTTGATTGACAATTTCTCATGGCGTATCTCGAATATCATAACAACTTGTGTCCCTGAATTGGTGGTAGATATTCTCTTAGTAACTATTCCAAAATAGCCTATGCATGATGATCACCTCATTTAGAAGTAGTATAAGGATATGTATCTTATGTTGAGGAAAGCTTATCAATTCATTTATCTTCACTGTCCAATTGTTGGGTCTCTTACTATTAGGCATGATTTTATTCCTCCTTCTTGTTCCTTCATTTTATAGGGAACGTTTCATAACAAAATTCCTACATATGAAAATCTCCAAAAACACTATTAGAATAAGTCATTTTAGCCTCCTAGTTTAGAGTCGGCCACCGACACGGACACTAATAGTGTCGGCTAAGCCTACACTAACGGACTCTATCAAGGTACATCTTTTAAGACAAGTTATTTTTTTATCAGTGTCGGCAAAACCGACTCTACTTGTTATGTTATATTTGCAGAATGTTTGATTAATTTATTTAGAGTCGGTGTGACCGACACTATCTAGTAGCATTATTTTTTAATTACTATTTATTTACTTAGAGTCCGTGAGACCGACGCTACTCTTATTTTATTTATTAATTAGAGTCCGCTTGGCGGACTCTATGGAATTTTCTATTTCGGACCAAAAATTACGCGACAGCTTATTTCCCTCTTTCCTTTTCCCTCGTCATTTTTCACTCTCCCTCCATTTCATTTCACAAAACCAAAACCCTAATTCCTAATCCGTGAATCCCTTTTTCCCTATTTCGTGAACCAAATGAGGAGAGTCTGGATCAAGAAACAATTAACTCTATCCTTTGTTCTAACAAAGGCGTTCTCCATGTTTTTCACTAAGCCAAAGGCTCCGCCGCGCCGGAAATTGCCTCTGGCAGTGGCGAAGGTCAAAACCTCCAAATAAACATATCAAATTGCTCGCCTTGACTCATCTTCCACAATCTAAAATCTTCTTCCTCTGATTTTTAACCAAATTCTCAAACCGAATCGAAATACCTATGAACCCTAATTCACGAATTCAAAAATTAAACATTGTGATGAAGGAATCAAAGCCTACAGTGTTAGGACTTTGATTCCTCAGGTTCGAGGCTACATGACTGCAACTTGAATCAAGGAAAAATGGAAGAAGAACGAAGAAATACTACCTACGAGGATGAGAAGTTCCCCGGTCTTGTAGGGATTGATGAAGATGAGGATGAACAAAGAACAAGCTCCACTCAGGTAACTCTGAATCTATTGCTCCTTATTCTCTCTGATTCTTTATTTTTCTTCTCCAATCTCTTTAGCCTATAGGTTCTGACTATCCTTGTTTTGTGGTTGTTGTTCTTGTGATGTGTATGAGAGATACAGAGAGTTGAGAATTTAATGAGAGTTGAGAATTTGATGAGAGTGAGAGAATTTGTGATGAGCGATTGGTGATGATTGAAAAATGATTATGTGTAAAAAAATGATTGAATGATGATTCTGCAGTGACCGGAAATGATTCCATCCCTTAAATGATTGATGATGATGTTGATTTATAGAGTGAGAGCGGTAATAGTGTTTTTCTAGTAGTGTAAGTGAAGAAGAAGAAAATGGAAAAGCAGAGAAAAAAGATGAATCATCGCCGAAGATACTTTGCCTAGCGGAAGGGTTATGGGAAGGTGCTGTTTTAATATCGCCGTTCTTCTTCTGGGGCACTGCCATGGTGGCGATGAAAGAAGTGCTTCCTAAATACAGTCCTTTCTTCGTTTCGTCTTTTCGTCTCATTCCAGCTGGGTTCCTTCTCGTTGCTTTTGCTGCTTCCAGAGGAAGGCCTTTTCCCTCTGGCTTTAATGCTTGGCTTTCCATTTCGCTCTTTGCTCTCATAGATGCTGCCTGCTTTCAGGTTTCTTTTTTCACTGAATGTATCTTTGTTTACTCATTTTCAATTATGTAATTGCTGATTTATTGATTGATTGATTGGTTTGTTTCTTTTGTAATGAATTAGGGATTTCTCGCAGAAGGGTTGGAGAAGACTTCAGCTGGTTTGGGCAGTGTATGTTTGCACTTAATTTCTTAGTCAATTTTACTGTTACTAGTTTACTGCTACTACTATTACTCTATGAGTAATTACTTTTTGTGTATGACTAAACGAAGTTGTCATTTGTGTATAGGTGTATCCAACTATAGAATTTTAAACATGACTTATATTTAGAGACATTTTTTTTAAATGAGGCTTATATTTACGGACAACTTATATTGTTATTGCTGTTTTGGTTAGGTGTTTATGTCTAGTTCATATATCTTTGCTAGAGAGTACAGTGTAGTCCTCATTTAGTGCATATTGAATGTCTGAGTTGTATGTTGAAACGGGTGAAATTACTTTGTAAGATGTTGTATGTGTGTCATATTGATAGAATTAGATTACAGGAAAAATTGATTTGACTTTGTGTTGATTTTGATTTTAGATTGCAGTGAGAGCATGAATTGTTGCTTGTTTTGACTATCTAGCTTGGATATATGGCAGGTTATTATTGATTCACAACCTTTGACAGTGGTTGTACTTGCAGCTTTGTTGTTTGGTGAGTCCATTGGAATTATTGGAGCTGCTGGGCTTGTACTTGGTGTCGTAGGACTTGTGTTACTGGAGGTATTTTAATTTTGGTTTTAACCAAAAGGAAGTGTCTTAATTCTCATACCCTTTAAGCTCAACCCAAAGTTGGAAATCAAAATCTTTTACATATAATGTGGATTATGGAAGGATATTAACTATTAAGCATATGTTTTGCTATAGTTAGTGCTGTCCACAAAATACAATTACCTAATTGATTTTGTAATTTTGAATATACAATTTCTCTTGGAACATCCATTACCTTTTATGTAATATTTAGTAAAGCAAATACTACTGTTTTTATTGCAGTTACCTGCCTTATCATTTGATGGGAGCGACTTCTCACTGTGGGGAAGTGGGGAGTTGTGGATGCTTCTTGCAGCTCAGAGCATGGCAGTTGGCACTGTTATGGTTCGTTGGGTATCCAAGTACTCTGATCCTATCATGGCAACTGGATGGGTGCGCTTCAAATCTCATTTTAACTCGATTTTGTTGACAATTTTATGTTATGAAACTTAACTTAATGATTACTATTCCTTTTTTCAAATTCAAAAGTAACATACATTTATTCAGATGTACAGTATTAATAGCTATTTTTTCGTTATATTTATTTTTGTGCTGTTTGGACATGTCATCAAGCCTCTTTGTATTACAGTTTCAAACCAGAAAAGATATCAAATTAACATAAGTGTGAATTTGGATATGCTGGACTCTACTTATAGATCCTGTTTATAGTTGCAGAATATTTATTTCAGCAGATGTGTTAACAATAAGTTTGTATACTGAAAGTAGTGAAATGGTGATTATATAGGTATTACATTCATATATTATAGTTTTTACAAAAATATCTATTTGTTTACGAAAAGAGGAAAGGGCTTCTGAAAGTCTTGTCGTTGATTAAGAACCCTTTAGAAGGTTGACTTTAGAGTCGGACAGGGCAACGCTAAACATAATATTGACTTTTCATGGTTTTGAAACAATATAGCGTCGGTCCCATTAGTGTCCGCGTTAGCCTCCGTTTCACCGAGGCTACGTAGCCTCGGTGTATCTTTAGCCGACGTTACACAGTAGCTTCGCAGCTTTTATTCAAGGCCCGACACCGACGCTAAACCGACGCTAACCACATATTAGTGTCTGTTTTTTCACCTTTAGCGTCCGAAAGTGGCCGACGCTAATAACTGTTTTTCTAGTAGTGAAAGGCGGGTGTTTTATGGTTTCAACATGTTCTCTTTGCATGAAATATCAAGAAAGTTTGGAGCATTTGTTTTTATAGTGTCCTTACGCCATGGAACTTTGGAGTTGGCTGGGTAACTTTCTTGATATTTCTTTTGATTGTATTTTATCTATTTTTCGGTATTGCATGCGGAGTTAATGGTTATTATTTTGGTTATGGAAAATGCGGTTACTAGAGATTGGTTGAATATTTGGATTAAAAGTGATTCAAAAGTAGTTATTAGGGCTTTCCAAAAGTCTAATATAGTTCCTTGAGATTTATGGAATAAATGGAACAATTGTCTGATTGGTATTAATGTGAATTGCTCACATATCTATCATGAAGAAAATACCAGCGCGGCTAAATTGGTTGCGTTTGGTCATACGTTAATCGGTTTTACTTGGTAGACTTCCCCTGCATATTGTATCAAAGAAGAGTTCAATAGGGATAAACTCGAATACCCAAGTTACTTATTCTCTTAGTAAGGTTATCTGTTTCTTTGCTTTTGTTTTAGGGGTTTTGGCTGACACTAACAAATAAGATATTTTACGACGAAGCTTTCACCTCGAACATTTAAAAACCAATGGGATATATCCTAAAGCGTCATATTCTATTTTTAAAAAATATATACAACATATTCCCTCGGTTTTCTTAAAAGCCGAGGGAATACATCTACAAGGGAGCTTACTTCAAATCTCAGTTACTGCATTTTATGTTTTTTATCAAAGGTTAATCTTTTTTTCAGTTGACATTCCAGCTTCCCTTTTTTTCTTTGTTAATCTTTTTATTATTATTTCATACCCTAATTTTTAATCCTAAGATCCCACATATCATTTGCATCCTTGCATACAAACAAGGTCACATCTTTGTCCTCTCCCTCTCATCTTTGGGTTTGCCTTTTGCAGAGATCATCAAACACCTATTTGTTGGTGTTTTACCTTTGTGTTTATATGTTCTTTTCTTATATAACCACTAATAAAAATAGCAAAAATATGTCTTGTTTCTTTAAGTTTATCGTGCAAGGTAGGGTTTCTCATCAAGAGCATTAAGCATGGTTCCTCAACTAGGGTTTCTTGATTCCTCAAGTCAAAGTATGTTCAACCATTGATTCTCAAGGAGCTTATCTCTCAAAACATGATCTCTAAGGTTCTCAAGCATCTTTCAATCTCATTTTGATCAAGAGTATCTCAAAGTTTTGTTTCTTATTTCTCAAGAAAAGTCGAAGGTTCATGTATTTATTTACATGCCTTCTTCAACAAGTTACCTCAAACTTTGAGAAATTTAATCAAAATAAATTCAAGAACACCTTATTTTGAGTTCATATGAGCATCCATGTACCTTGAAATGCAAGAAAATTCCAAGTACACAAGTTTATTCCAAGAGGTTTGACCAAAAGGTCAACATTTGAAGTCAAAGTTCAAAGGATCACAACTCCTTCAATCCTCAACATTTTTGAATGCTTATTTTTTCATATGACTCTTCTTAATATCCTATACAACTTTTCTTTACATGACAAGAGCTAATTATGCTTGGAGGATCATCAAAAGTTTGAAGACATTATAAATCATTTGTGGACTTAATGAAATTTGACCTATTTTCAAGTGACTTTTTCCAAACTTTCAAGGTTCATAACTTCTTCAACTTTCAACATTTGAGGCTGATTATTTTTTCATAATATCATTTGTAATGCCCTCTACAAGTTTTCTTCAAGGATCAAAGTCAAATTATGCTTGGAAGACCATGGAATTCTGTGAGACATTACATGTCATTTTTAGCCATTTGGGACTTAGAATTTTCCAAGTTGCATTACCATATTTTTGTGTCAACTTCAACATGCCATAACTTTGTGCTCAAACATCCAAATTCAACATTTATTGGAATATTGTGGTCTTGATATGATGTCAACAAATTGCAAGAAGAATGGGATCAAAAATCCTCCTGAGCAAGATACCCTATTGAATTAAACATGGTGACTTGGAACTGAAGAAATCATCATGATCAGAATTTTGAACTTCACTAGTCCTCAAGTACAAGCCAATTTACCACGCATTTGGACCTAAACATGATCAATCAAATCTCCAGAAGTTAAATGACTCATAAAATGCATGATTTGGATGAGTTTTGTAGGTTTTGTAAGTCACACGTTTCTCCATCATGAGCAAATTCGTTTTGCACGAATTGAGCATCATTTGGCACATATGAGATCACCAATCACTTCCCTATAAATAGAAAAACATATTTGCTTCATTCCCAAGATTTGGAGAGCCAAAGAACCTCTGCTTCACTTTGAAATTTTTCCATAAAATTGAGTTATCGTGTTTTAATTTCTAGCTTGTTTCAATCAAATTTCTTGATTCTATTAGCACCTTTTGCCCCTCTGAAGTTTTTGCAACAATTCCCAAGCTCTAAGACCTTCTGAAGTGCCCTAACCAGATCAATCTTCTGCAACTTCGGATCATCATTTAGACAAGGTAGTTTTGAGCATCATTTAAACTCAAACAAGTTACCACAATGTAGTCCTTCACTCTTTGATGCTTTCCTCAGACTTATTTGGTGTTGATTGATCGTGTTCATCATTTAATTTAATTTTTCGTGGTTTTCTTGTTTTTGAAACTTCTCTAAAATTCTCCATGCTCAGTTTAGATAAATGAATTTGAAGCATGAGGTTGAATTCGTGATGAGGAAACGATCACAATGGTGGTAGTCTCATGTTCTTATTTTGCCAAACGATGAAGCTCCGATGAGGGATCACCGGAGAAGATGACCAAACTTATTTCAGTTCATCTGAGTTGGCTATACACGTTGGCATTTTGAAATGTTCTGATTGGTCCATTTTGAATGTGATCTCGTGTTTTATTCTGACTATTTTCCACCATGCGCCCTAGCCTGATAGTTGTTGGATCAGCCACGTCAATTAATGAGGCTAGATCCAACGCCTCTGCTTTTTTTTTTCCTGATTTTTATTTCTTTTTCTTTTTTGTTTTAAATTGCATTTTTTTAAATTCATAGAAAATTTATCTTTTATCCAAAAAATACCAAAATAATTTCTAAAATTTTATTTTATTTTTCTTCATCTGATTTTTATTTTTCCATATTTTATTTAATTGGTTTGCTATTTTTCTTGAATTTTCTCTTTTTTCCTTTGTTTTAATTGGTTTAAAAATACTTTGATGCATTTAAATATTATCAAACTTTTTATTTTATGTTTCTTATTTTATCTCCAACCTTCCATAATTTTCTTGGCCATTTATTTGATGTTTTGAAGAGCTTTATGGATTTTCTCTTTTATTTCCCTTTTAAAATTCATTTTAAAAAAATTGATGCATTTTTATTTTGTATTTCTTGTTTGACCTTTGTTGATTTTTGTTGGCCTTAGATCTTGGATATTTTGATCATAGGTCTCATCAAACTTAATGGATCTTGGGTGTTGATGGGGTGAAAACCCTAATCCACAAAGATGGATGATTGATTTTGATGATGACTTGATCAATTCTTTGATCCAATTTGGGTTTGGTTTCTCTTGTCTTCTTCTTCTTCATCTATTTCTCTTTCTTTTTTTTCTCTTGATCAATTGGATGGTTTGTGTCCGTCTTACTCATGATGTATGGATTGGTACTTGATGAACTTTCATCATTTAAAATCTACCTCTTAATTGATCATGGATCATTTAGGAGGTAATTTAGATTGATGCATAAGTTTGTCCTAAGTATGATGAAGTATGTATTGATGTAATGGACCATCCTCCTAGACTTTGTGCTTGATCCATCCTCCTTTTTTTGTGGCGTAGCTTTAGGAGAATTATCACATATCATTTCTCTAGCATGCATTAACACAAATATTATTATTGGCCGACCTCAGATAGTTGTGACTTCTACATAAGTTCAATTACGATTGCTTAACATAACGTTAAATTTGTCCCGAATCGGAAAGTAAGTCCTTTTCATAAGTGAGATTGTAAGTCTCATACTCCCCATGGTATTGTGTGAAAAATATTGTTTCCTTTTCACCTAAGAGAGCTAGTGGCATACTTGTTGATTTTATCCAAGTTGGAGCCCTTCTCATGGTAATGTAGAGGTCCATATTTTCATACTTGTGGGTGAATAGTCGAGTGTTCTGCAAAAAATGATAAATTATCTTTCCATTTTTTACTTAGTAACATATTATTGGATTAAATTTACTTTAATGTCATCTATCTTATGCTCTTTATTTTTTGCCATTTACTTTAAATATACTTATGAGCGATTTTCATCATAACTCTCATTAAAACTCTTCCAATAGTTGACATTCATCAACACTCAAAGATCAAACGTCATCATATTTGAGGTACATTTATTCGTCTTTTTCACTTTTGTTCTTCTTCCAACATTAGGTTTATATCACTGAAATGGCTTTAGTTTCTCTTGATCATTTGTTTTTTCATTTTGATCACTGAAATGGTTTATATCACTAAAATGGATTTAGTATTATTGAAATGGCTTTAGTTTCTCTTGATCATTTATTTTTCCATTTTGATTACTGAAATGATGTTTCTACATGTTATTTCTATGTGTTGCTTATCACTGAAATGATGTCAGTTAGGATGTTTCTATGTGTTGTTTCTTTATTTAGATAGTCATGGCCGATTCGATAAGCAACCCTCATACAACATTTGATGCAACCTCTGTTAATACAAAACGTAAAAGAAAAACTAGAGGTAACACAATGTATACCAAGGTGAAAAAACCCCATGAAAAGGGTAATTGCTACCCGATTACAATTGATGTGGCAACCGACATGGCTTATGGTGAAAATGTTGAGGACTTTATGGGTTACATTGTGTTACAAGGTAGAAGTAAAGTGAGTATTTTGATAGATAGTTGGCACAACATTGACGATGATTTAAAAATCAACATATGGACCGATATTACTGTATGTATTTTAAATTTATATGATTTGTTTTACAAGTATATATGACTATTTTATTTTTTTATTTAATACTAATAACAACTATAATGTGTAAACATATGAGGTGTTTAATGTTAGTCCAGATGATAGTATGGTGAAAAATAATTACTTATATATGTTGGTGAGCGTTAGAGGAGCTTTAAGACATAATTCACACATGATTATATTACTCATGCAAGAGATGAAGATAAGCCTCCATACTTGATGTATTCATTTATTGATCAGGATGTGTTAAGAAATGCGGTTGGGCCTAACTCAACCCTACAAAACCGGTTGGTAGAGTGAGGACTGCCCCCACTTATAAACACATGTTCAGGCCATATATTGTCTGATGCCCTCACGCCCAGGACTGGACATCTGGAGCGTGGAAATAAATGGTGGGTGGTCCGATAGCGGAAACCATAATAGGTGGCCCATCGGATCTTAAACCAGGCTTTGATACCATGTTAAGAAATGTGGTTGGGCCTAACTCAATCCTACAAAACCGGTTGGTAGAGTGAGGACTGCCCCCACTTATAAACACATGTTCAGGCCATATATTGTCCGATGTGAGACTCTTAACAGGATGTTTGGGAGAAATTTGCAAAGTCTCGCGTCACTCCTGAATTCTTGGCTAAGAGCCAAAAAGGAAATGATAATAGATCTAGAAATATCTATCCACTTAGGTTGTCTCGTGGAGGATATGAAAAACTTGAAAAGAAGATGATTGAAGAAAAAAAGAAAACAAATGGTATTGGAGTTGGGAGATTCTATACGCCTTGATCTCACTCCATCTCCACCATCATGCCATGAGAAATGGAAGAGGCCACGTCAAAGAAAAGGCGGCGAGTTCACATCAGAGGCTACACGTGAAATGGATGAAAAGATTGTAAGTACATACTTTTTTCAACAATATTTATTTTAGTTAAATCAATTTGGTAAAGATGAAATTTTATACGTGTTGTAGGATGTACTATTTGAAAAATTCAAAGTTAGACTCTTCGTTCCACAAGATCGTCATGACATCTTGGTGGAAGCGATTAGAATCGAGGAGCATCTTGGGCGTGTCCTTGGTCTTGGAAGAGGCGTTGGCTTCAAGTAACATTTTGGTCCATCTAAATCATATAGACAAGTAAACCATATGAGAGAGATTGAAGATGTAGTTGTTGTAAAGGTGGGGGAGGTAAGGGAGAAGTGAATTCGGAAGGAGAGGGAGAGTTTGTTGTAGTAGGTGCGAGAGACTATCTAGAAGGAGCAAGAGGAGTGAGAGAGGTTGGCCAATAAGGATCCAAAGAAGTCGAATGAGGAAGAACTTGAGAAGATGTCCGAGAAGTGTATCCACGATGTGCTTGAGGTATAAGTATAAGTTAAAAAATTTGTGTTGTATGTTGTTGTTATTATTGTTTGTGTATTTTAATTTTTGTATTGTATTTCTGTTGTTTTTATGATGTAGAAATTGAATTCATTGGGTCTACTCAACCAAACAATTCAAATGCTCAGTTGTGCATAGGTGATAAAGTTATGGATGGTACAAGCACAAAAGAAAGTTATTATATCAACCAGTACAATATTGAAACCATACCATCAAAACTAGATAACACTAAGAGACTTTCAATGGCATTAGATAGTACTTCATACATCTGCCAGACTATTAAATTGAGTCATGATCCATATCCGTTTTCGTACTTTCGAAGATTTCGATTATGGGATTTCTGAAGGGGGATGAATGAAAAGACAATACCATATTACAATTGTGGTGCTCGTAAGTATAATTTTTACGTTGATTTCTACTTATATTCATATATTATCGTACTTTAACATAAAGATTTGACTCTAGCAGGTGCTTGCATGAGATGTGTGTTGAAAGAAATTTAAGAAAATATTGTTTCATAGATTCATGACACATTAGCCATCATGGTGGCATGGTAGCAAACAACATCACACTTTACGTATAAGAGAAGTTGTTGAATGAGAACAAAGAATATTATTTGGCCCCGTTTTTCACCCGTAAGTATTAATTTGTGCTTTCATTTATAAATAATTTTATACATGTTATTAACTCTTCTGAATGTTTATGCAATAACCGTTGACAACTAATAATTATACGTCGAAATAAAATATTATAGTTATGTTTTGCTCGTTGCACAATGAACTTGAAGAAGTTATGATTAATGTTTTGAGTGGGTAAGTGGTATTATTTTTAATACTCAAATTTTATCTTTAGTTTTGAATAATTTTTATTCATGTTTAAATTTAACCGACATGTGTAGAGCGGTAGAGAGATACAATGCAATCAAACGTAATGTACTTGGTAAAAAGCCAAAGTTCTATTATCCAAAAGTAAATATATTTCTTGTGTTTTTTTACATTCTTTCATTTGTGTGTGTCAATAATATAAATATATAAAATTATTTGTAGTCGCGAAAATAAATCGACAGCTATTCTTGTGGATACTATGTTATGAAACAAATGTTTGATATTGTCTCCAAAGGCATTACAAATGAATGGACTAAGCATAAGGTATTAACTTAATCCAGATACCTATCCTTTATGTAAATTTCTTAAGTTAATGTTATTCTTGTTAGCTTATCTTAATTTATATGTTATTCTAATTATAGGAGTTTAGCGACATATCACCATTCTCACAAAAAGATATAGATGACATCTGATCATGTTGGGTAAATGTCTTCTTATCTTATTATGAACCTTAACAACAATAGTTTATGTGCAAATATGTAAATTTTGTATTCTATATTAATGAGAATAATGTGAAATGTACATTTTATTTTGAACACAATGTAAATCTTGTATTCTCTATTGATGAGAACAATGTAAATTTGTATATTTAATTTTGAAAACAATGTAAATCTTATATTCTGTGTTGATGAGAACAATGTAAATTTGTATATTTGATTTTAAAAATAATATAAATCTTGTATTATATGTTGATGATAACAATGTAAATTTGTACATTTAAAATGATATGATTCTGGTTTTGTTAATATTATATTTTTGTGTAAAAAATGATACATGCTAGTCAAAATGAACTTTAAAACAAATTATATACGGAAATAGATCATACTTAACCCCTTGGTTATTAACTAAAACCGACGTAACAACATAACTTATTACCTCGAATATTAAATAAAACTGAGAGGTAAAATGGTGTGCGCTTCATAGTTTTAAAAATAAAAATATATTGTTGATATGGATAGAACCAATGACTTTTTCCATTATAACTTTGATGTTTCCATAACCGAGGGGTAAAGTGACAAGTTTTCATGTCGCCATTTGTTACCTCGATTATGTAACCGAGGTAAAATTCATTTCGCGTCCGAGGTGAGATGTGTTATTTGTAGCAGTGTTAGTCCCCCTTGTATATATCTTTTTTCTATTTATTTATATATTTGAGCTATGGGAAAAAGAATGGTATCTTTAAGACCGTCAACATACTTGAGATGATTAGCTTCTCCATGATGTCAGTATGCTCTTAATTTAATTTAATTTTTTTAAACATATTGATCTTATAAGTTCATTTGGAAAAACTTAAATATCATTAACAAGAGAAAGACATTGATTTAGTAATTTTTTGTGTGATTATTATTTTAGTACAATAAATATAGTGATTTAAAGAATTTATTGATGTTTTTGTTTTAAAAAATAAACAAATATTTTGCTGTTATTTTGATACAAAAGTAATACAATAAAATCTTTTTATTTTTATTTCTCAATAAAAAATACAAAGAAAAGTTTTTTTTAATTAATCAAAAAACATTTTTACATTAACATTAATTTCCTATATAGTGATTTAAATAATTCATTGATGTTTTATTTAAAAAAAACAAAACATATCTTAATGTTATTTTAATAGAAAAGTAATACAATGAAATCTTTTTATTTCTCAATAAAAAATACAAAGAATTTTTTTTAATTAATAAAAAACATGTTCACCATAAATTTGCAATGTAATAAAGTCTGACATTAATTTACTATATCGCATCGAATGAAAAAATATTTATATTGTTTACAAAAATAGAGTCTACAATATTAAAAAAGAAAAATTTATAATTAAATAGTATATCTCTACATGTTGTATTCCATCTCAAAATTCAAAGGAAAAAAACACGATTTCTTTGTTTTATAATAAGAGGGTCAAAGGCCCAAAGAGAAAGAACTACAAAGACACCTTCCTAGAGGTGAAACCCCCGATATATCCTCTACTAACAAATTCTCGATATAACTAAGGGCAATAGTATAACAATGTATATTATTATTTAATCTGCAATCGGGTTTTGCTAACATATCTGCACACCGATTATATTCTCTAAACGCATGCTTCACGAAGGCTTCATCAACCTACTCAAAAGGCTCTCAATCTTCTTGATCACCTCTAAACCTTCACTTCCTCGAGACATTCCCTCTCAATCTTCCTTCCCTTTTTCTACTTCTGCACTACTTTCCAAAGGCTATCTTCAACAGCATCACGACTTTCTTCTACCTGCTTAGATGAACCTTCCTCTATCACCTTCTCCTTCCCCCCATCTTCTACCTGAACTAGATATTTTCCTTTTATGCTATATAAACATACTTCTTTATAATTTCCATACCTACCACAGCTTAGGCAAAGCAAATGGAGTCCTTCATACTCTATACGATACTTCCTATCTTTGATACTGAATAGCGCTAGCAATGGCTTTGAAACGTTAACCTGGACACAAATTCTCGCGTACTTTTACCCTTCATGTTGTATGGTATTCTTATCAAATTTAACCGCACTACCTACCCAATTACCAACAAATGTCAAAACTCTTGCATTGTAGTACTCTATTAGTAATCCTGTAATTTTGATCCATACTTCTATTTAATCAATGGAATCCTTCTCCGGTTGAAATTTTAGACACCAATTCTTAATCGTAAGATAATGATCATATATGAACTAAGGACCATTTTCCATTGCTACTCTCTTATCATCCTCGTGAGAGAAAACTATTAGGTGGTAATCATTGCTCAGATCAATGATGATGATAACACCTTTCTTCACCCACATTTGTCTCAGTCTCGTCTCAAGTGCCTTGTAGCCAATCTTCTGCCCCAAGAACTTGATAATCACTCCTCTAATTTATGGGTGATGAATCATACTCTTATACTTTGTCTTCTACAATCTTTAGTCCTTCCACCTCATCCTGATTATCTCCCTCAAGCATTTCATCCTCAGCAGTCATGTTGTATATGGATTGTTTAAATGGACAGGCACCATATCCCGATAAGATTTGCTTGAACCAGAAAGAGAATTTTCTGCCACCATCATCCCCTATAAAATACCTCAACAAACTAGCTTTCTTCATGCAGCTTTATCAACTGCATATAGTGGAAAAACTTGAAACTTGCTAATGTCTTGGTGATCATACCAGCAACATTGTGATCTGTTGAAACCTTCAGCACTTGGAATTCTCCATGCTCGATTACCCCTTTGATGAAATGCAACCTCACATCGATGTCCTTGGTTCGCTCATGATAGGCTGAATTCTTCGACAGATGTATACACTTTGACTCTCACATTTAACAGTGATAACTCGACCTTGAGGTTTCATCTCCTTATCAAAACCTTCAAGCCACAATGCTTCTTTCACAACTTCAGTGAAGGCAACATATTATGCTTCAGTGGTTGATAAGGCAACAACCTTATGAAGTGTTGCTTTCCAACTAATTGTTGTGCCAAACATAGTAAACACATAGCCATAAATAGATTTTCTGGGATCCATACAACCTGCATAATCAGAGTCGACATACCCTTTAATTTCTGCTTTACTATTTTCACCACATGCTCCACCATAAATCAGGACTCTGTTCAAAGACACATTTATGTACCTTAGAATCCACTTCAATGCTTGTCAGTGAGCCTTTCCATGATTCTCCATGTACCTTCTTACATGACTTATTGCATATGTTATATCGGGTCTAGTATAGACCATAACATACATCAAAGAACCTACTATGTTAGCATATGTGATGCTATTCATATAAGCTCTTTCGACCTCAGTACTGGGACACTGATTTGTACTCAATTTGAATTTAGGGTTTGTCGGAGTCACAACAAGGTTTGAATTCGACATACCAAACTTGTCGAGAATCTTCCATAGGCATGTCTCTTGAGATAAGCATAAATTTGATTGTTTTCCATCTCTTCGGATGTCAATCCCAAGAATCCTAGATGCAGCTCCCAGATCCTTCACATCGAACTCCTTATTGAGTTTAGCCTTCACCTTCATTACATCCTCGACATTGTTTCTTGCTATGAGAATATCATCCACATAAAGCAACAAAATAACAAATGAATTTTCAGGTCAAAATCAGAAGTGAACACATTGATCGAACTGACTTCTAATAAAACTTATGTGTGCAATGAACTTGTCGAATCTCCTATTCCACTGTCGATTAGATTGTTTCAGTCCATATAAAGATCTATTTAGCTTACACACATAATCTTCCTTTCCCTTTTCTACATACCCTTCAAGTTGCCTCATCAGGATTGTTTCATCTAGATCTCCATACAAGAGAGCAATCTTCACATCCATTTGTTCCAATTCTAGGTCGAATTGTGCCACCATGGCAAGTAACATTCGAATGGACTTGTGCTTCACAATAGGAGAGAACACAGCATTGAAGTCGACACCTTCTTTCTGAGTGAAACCCCTTACGACCAATCTTGCCTTGTATCTTTTCGACATCACTCATTTGATTCCTTCCTTAACTTTGAAAATCCACTTACATCTACCTGGCTCCAACATGTTTCTTGATCAGTTCCCAAGTGTGGTTATCATGAAGAGACTTCATCTTATCATCCACGACCTTCAGCCATTTAGTCTTATTTTGACTCCTCATAACTTCCTTGTAGTCTCTACGTTCTTCATCTACAACCTCACTTACTGAGATTAAGGCACAAGCTATGAGATTTGCATACCCAAGTCTTTAAGGTGGCTTGATGACTCTTCTCGGCCTAGTTATTGCCAATAGGTAGTCATCGACAGCTTCCTCAACTTCCTCAGTATCTTCAGCATCTTGTGCTTCTTCTTTGACTTGATCTGGGAAACGTAATTCAACATTGATATGCTCCAACTCAATAGGAATTTCTTCTTGTTCTAGCTCTTCTTTAGACCTTTGTGCACTTCAACTAACGTTATCAGTTTTCTTGAAAGCCATCTCAGCTTCATTGAAAACTACATCTCGACTGGTGATACACCTCTTGTGACCTGGCTCTAGGAACCATAACCTATAAGCTTTGGATCCTTCAGGATATCCATGAACATGCATCTCAGAGCTCTAGGTTCGACCTTATCTTGCCTAATGTGAGCGTAGGCTATGCAGCCAAATACTATAAGTTTGTCGAGATTTGGTGGATGTCCCGACCAAACTTCTTCAGGTGCCTTCATATCTAACATAGTCTAAGGACATTTGTTTATCAGATATATTGCTCTCAAAACAATCTCTGCCCAAAACACTTTCTTTAACCCAACACTAGTCAACATGCATCTAGCTCTTTCCAAAATGGTTCGATTAAACCTTTCAGCCAAACCATTTTGTTAAGGAGTAGCTGCAGTAGTTTTGTGTCTTACAATACCAGAGGCTGCACAAAAACTATTGAATGCCTCATTGGAAAATCCTTAGAATACAAGGTTGATTGAACTTCTTCAAAGGTCAGAGAATCTCTTTCATACATGGGAGTTTCTTTGAAGTGAGCACGTGATCTGGGCAAAACACATAATAACAAGAATGTTTGATCTTCATCCTTAATCTTGACATCGATATTTTCAAGATCAAGAATTAGATTGTTAAACATATCAAATTGCTCAGTCATGACTTTGTCTTCACTCATCTTGAATGAATATAGAGCTTGTTTCTTCACACCTCTTAAGACTTCCTTAGATCCATTCATTACTTTTAGAATAATTTCTCTCCTTGGAAAACATATATTTTCTTGTCAAATTCACCAAGAGAAATCAAATTTCTCTTTAAATCGGGTACATACCTGACTTCAGTTAACAACTTTATTGACTCATCATGGAGCTTGAATCTCACAAATCCAACACCTGCAATCTTGCAAGCTTTATTATTTCCAAGAAATACATATCCACCATCTTGATCACATAGTTCCTCGAACAAATATTTATTTGTAGTCATGTGCCAAGTGAAACCTAAATCCATAATCCACTCTTTACTTGAGTCGTCGCTTAAAACCACAAGAACATCAGATGAGTCCAAATCATCTTGAACAATGGTCGTGTTTCCATTATCCTTACCTCCATGATCTTTTAGGCGTTCTGGGCATACTTTTCTTGTATGACCCTCCTTCTTACAATGATAACATCAAATACCAGATGAATCACCATTATAAGACTTTTGTTGACTTTTACCCTTCTTCTTGTCAAACTTGCCATCTTTCTTTGTGAATTTCTCCTTAATCGACAGGTCTTCACCAGTCAAAGATGGCTTGTGCTCCTTTTTTTCATTCAAATCCTTAGAATACAAGGTTGATTGAACTTCTTCAAAGGTCAGAGAATCTCTTTCATACAAGGGAGTTTCTTTGAAGTGAGCACGTGATATGGGCAAAACACATAATAACAAGAATGTTTGATCTTCATCCTTAATCTTGACATCGATATTTTCAAGATCAAGAATTAGATTGTTAAATATATCAAATTGCTCAGTCATGACTTTGTCTTCACTCATCTTGAATGAATATAGAGCTTGTTTCAAGTAGATGTGATTGACCAACTATTTAGTCATGTACAAACTTTCAAGTTTCACCCATAACCCCGACGTCGTCGTCTCCTTCGAAACCTTTCGAAGAACCTTATCACCAAGGCTCAATAAGATGGTGTTGCGAGCTTTCTCTACCATAGTCATTTTTTCTTTGTCCGTTAACGCATTGCCCATGACTTCGGCTCCCTTCAACGCTTCTAAACAACCCTGCTAAACCAGTAGGGTTTTTATCTTCAAGTGCCACATACCAAAATCGTTCACTCCGGTGAACTTTTCAATCTCATACTTTGTTAACGTCATCTTATTCACACTCACCGCACCAATTTGTTGTGAAAAATGATGTCGAAATAACAAAATATAATCGATTTCTTTATCGGTAAGAAATCCACAGGGTAGAAAAGAGGGAAGCAAGAAGAACACAATGAAATTGATTATAAACTGCTATTTTTTACTTTCTCTTAGGAACAAGATTACAAGTGTTACAAAGTAGCAAAATAATCTCTTTCACCCTAATTAGAATTTGTGTTATATAATGATGAGAGACTAGTATGATATTTATAAGAAAACTAACACACTAAACTAATGAAATTTTACACACATACTCATTACACAAGTTAACTTAAACAATTAGACATAACAAACAGACTCAATTTGACATGCTTACAATCCTAACATATTTCGACTACATCATGTGAACAGACATCGGCGACATGTTAAGGTCATGTCGAATTATCAAACCAAAAAACTACCCTTCAACCATACTAGAGTTGTAACCAATATCTCGCAATATATATTTTATTTTAGTCAATAATTACTTTTGTTTTTTCAGTAATATAATTTTTAGTTGTTTGTTACATATTTTTTTATCCTTTTAATGAGATGGTTGATGGATAATACAAATAGTGAATTAACACATAAATACGATAATAAAATATTTTGTCTCACAAATGACTATCAAGATAATATACGTTTTATTTTAATCAACAATGTTTATTTAAGAGAAAAAATCTCATTTCAAATGTCAAAATTTCATTTTTTTTCTCTATCTTACATATTTTTTTTTTCTTTTTATATACAATTATTTAGTATAATTAAATTTATAGAATCATTATTAATTTTATAATTAAATAATTCATTTTAAATTTATATATATTTTATACCATGTCAAATTAATTTATGAGACTCGTGATATCTTACTAGTTTTCATATGTGAGAGCTAGATAAAGCTATAATAAATTTAATGAAAGAGGTTAATTAGATTGTCATAATATAATGCCTCATAATTAAAATATCAACTAGAGATTCCATCCTATTTGTTTACTAAATAGAATTATTTTGAAGGGAGAAAAGTTATTAAAAAACAAAAAATGACAAAATAGTACTTGGTCCTATTCTTAATAAGGTGATATTATGTTTTGTACTACACATGTAAATAGCTACAAGACACACAACTTTGGCCATGTGTTAGATTCTAAATCAGAACCAGTGATCAATATTCCACCCAAATAGAAAGAAAGAGAGAAAGTGGGAATGATGTGGAATATGGTAATGACATAAAAAAGGACAACCGGCAAATCCCAGGTGCCACTGCAAGATTTCCAGACACCACATCCCACGCGACCGCATCTCTTTGTTTCTTCACTTTTTATCTCTAATTCTTATATTTCCTTTTCTATGTATAAATATCATTTCTATTATGCTGAGTTGTAAGTGTTAGGTGATATCAATTCCAACACCCCCACCCCAATTACTAACTCACATCAAACTCAATTAGGTAGAGAATAAAATGTTCTACTGCCATAATAATTGATGAAATGATGTATAATATTCAAGGATCGTCTTAAGATCGTGTTGATGGGATGTATACTGAGTGAGTAAAAAGATCTAGAAAAGTTAAAATTGTTGTAAGTGGAGAGGCACATGATAATGATAATTGGCTTGAATATGAAATGATATCTACGTATAAATATGAATCCACTACTGCAGCTTCTGTTATGGTAGTTGTTGATATTATATTATAATATAGCATGCGCGCATATAGGATAAATGGCACATTGTTTAATAGGTGTAGGGTATATTATCATACATATTCAGTCACTCTCACGTAATTAACCACTCAGCCGCATTCACATATAACTAACATTGTCGGTCCCAATATCATCACCTGCTAGCTATTTAGAGAATTATAGTTGAACTATTCTTGTTGAAATATTGTATAGGAAACAATTCAAACAAATAAGATAATCACTTTTCACGGACAACGTTACAATTCATCTTGTTAGAGAATGGATTATGTGAAGCTCATTCTCATAAGAATGAAGAGAATTAAAGAAAACTTAAATGCTGCGTGTTGAATTGTGATTATATTGAGTTAAAGTTTATAAGAGAGAAGGAGGTGACCTTATATACTAATTGAGTCATCTACTTCAAATGTGAGCAAAGTATAGAGTTAAAATACTTCTGGTTAAATGCTACCTGTAAACTATCCACTTAGATTGTAAAATCAACTAACAGAGTTAGTTAACATCAATAAGCCAAGATGACTGGAGACTAAAGTGAGCATGTGTATATCTCTAAGTATATCTCTAACACCCCCAAAATCAAGAGGGATGACCTTCACTTGTGACTTTGAGCTTGGATTGGGAACCTTGAGACGTAGCACCAATGACTTTGAGCTTGGATCGTAAGTCCTAAAATGCAGCAGTGTCAAGTGGTCTGGTCAAAGTATCGACAATTTGAGCAGTAGCAAGAACATGTGGTATGAGTAGTTTCTTTGAGACAACACGTTTCCGGACAAAATGTATGTCCAACTCTATATGTTTAGTGCGAGCATCAAGCATGTGATTATGAGAAAGTAACACAACACTCATATTATCACATACTAATGTTGGTGTATAGAAAGGAACACCAAGTTCATACAACAAAGACTCAAGTCAAAGAAGTTCCGATGTGGTGTGTGCTAAAGCGCGATATTCAGCTTATGTGCTTGAGCGAGCTACTATAGACTGTTTTTTAGAGCTTCGGGAAATGAGGTTTATGTCATATCCAAAATTTTACCTTAAGTTTTTCATTTTCATCAGCATAGCATAATCGTTTCATTTTTATCACGCATTCTTTTAGTTAAAAGCATTCATCAGGATTTAGATGAAAAGTCAGGAGTTCTGGAATTTTATCTAATCTTGATGATATTCATTCAGTCATCTGTTGATTAAGAAGTCAAAAGACTTGATTTCTCAATCTCAGTGCATTGTTTATTTCCATTGCATCATGTTTGAGAGGTTCAACGGATGACAGTCAAGAGTATTGTCGTCATCTGAATCTTTATAGAATTTTGATTGTGTTTAAAAATCTGAAGCAAATGGTCTAAAAGCGAATCATTTGTATTTGATTGTCTATTCACGATTATTTGATCAATAAATCAATGTATTCACAAGACATATGCACTTTCTACTTATCACAACATGCATTTCGTTCTGCATAACACTTAAAATATCGACAAAAATAATTCTTCGAATCTACAGACCCGTTGAATCAATTTGCAAATGTTCGTCAAATTAGCGGGCGAAAAGTTTCAAAATCGAGCTTGCAAACGTCAGTTTTCTTAATCTACGATTCACGTAGTTTAACATGGCATGCTCGTTTTATTTTTTTGACAAGTTTTTCGGTCGCATTTTAACCAGTTTGAGCCTCTTCAACCGAGCATTTTTTACTTCAAAATTCAATCAAAACTTGTCTGTTTTTCAGAGGTTTATTTCGCGCCGATCATTTTAATGCATTAGATTTATTTTTTCAGATATTTTGGCACCCGATTTTTATTCATTTTGAGTACTTTTATCTTTTATTTCTTTGCCAAAATGTTTGTAATAATTAATTAGGTTTTTTCTATGTGTTTGTTTCGATTTTATTTTGATTAATTAAGTCTTGTTTGAATTTCTTTTGTTTTAATCTTTCATACTCATATTATTCTAAAAATGTCTACAAGAGTTATTTTTTGTTTTCATTTTTGAGAGAACCCTAACAATGCTTCTATATGGTACTACATAGTATAGTGCTGCTAAAACAGGACACGTAAACCCATAAAATGATTGACATGTGGCGCACAAATGCGTGGCTAAAAAATCTTCTTTTATTTTTCTTCTTCTTTTAATTATTTATCGAGAAAGAAGAGTAACCATACAAAAAGAAGGAAAAAGGGACGGGTGCTCAAAAACAAAAACTGAGAA
Organism: Lathyrus oleraceus; assembly: GCF_024323335.1. Lineage (NCBI taxonomy): Eukaryota > Viridiplantae > Streptophyta > Magnoliopsida > Fabales > Fabaceae > Lathyrus > Lathyrus oleraceus. Next base: position 427,169,260 of record NC_066580.1, read on the forward strand.
AAATGGTTTAGGGACTTTCACTCTCTTCACACCATCAACATCTAGCATCACCAAACTCCATTAAACCATTTATACACCATTCCCCCTCCTTCATTATAACTTTCATTCACCATCATCTTCAACCTCACTTTCATTTCTTCAACACACTTTCATCTACACATTTTTTCATTTTCAGTAATTCAAACTCTTTCAATACCACCATCATTCATCACTCATCATCAACCTACCTCCTCTCATCAATAACGTCCTTCCGTAAAACACATATTATCCTTTATCATGAAAATCTTCTTCAACCACCATTAACATGAAATCTCCATAAACGTCCATCACCCTCCAACTCTATCATTAAACCTCATCATGATAGATCTCATTACCACTAACCTTCAAATCATTCAACACCATTAACCCTCAATACTTAAACACAAAATTCATCCATAACATCAAAACAACAAACCAAAAAACTAGAAATCAGAAGAGTAAAAATAGAATAGAGTCAAAGAACCACAACACCATAAACCAAAATGAAATTAAAAGAGGAAAGGACGAGGAAGAACTCGTGTGAAACTCTCGAAAGGTCGATTCCGCAATCACCCTCACCACGTCCCCTGCACGTCACCGTTCATCATCATCATGGACCAGAACGGAGTCTCCCTTTGCATCACCACCTCCCTCGCACAACCATCATCGTCGTAACTAACATTTTGCCACATCACACCGCTGAAACTCCTCAAAACGTTGCCCCTATTACCACGCACATCACATTACCGCAAAGCCTACTCCGTCTGGATGCTCACTGGCGCTCTGTTCGCACTATCATCACCTCTCTCGAGTTGACGCCACTAGAAATGGGTTGTCACCACTCCACTTCACTTCCATCAGTATCCTTGTTTATCTCTCTTTAAATTTCAATTTATAGTGATGAGTAGATCTTGATGATGAATAAAATGTAAGATTGTTTGTTGTGCCTATTGTCTGAATTTGAAATTGAGAAAATGGATTTGAGGATTTGAAAGAGAAAGAAATGAGAAGGAGGTGAAAGCCGTGGAGAGAGAAGGAAGAGATCTCAATTTTTTTTCTCACTTTTGCTTTTATTTTTATTTCATTTTATTTTAAGTGATAGCCACATGTTCGGAGGCTATTGGTTGTGTGTTTGTGTAGTTTGAAAATTAATGAAGGATGGAATGCATAGAGAAGAGAGGAGTATGATGTCTTGTTGGTCCACGCGTGAGAGGAGAAATAGTGATTTTTCTCTTTAGTTTTGTTAACTTTCCTTGCGCCGCATGTCTGATTTTGGTTGGATGAGTTGATTTTGAAAAGTTCCATAGCCATTTCTCTCCTCTCATTTGTTACGAATTTTTTTCCTTTTTTCTTTATCATTTTATTTTGTTTTTTTCTCTTTATTATTTTTATTTCTATTTTTACTAAACTAGGGCTTTTTAGTTTAATTTGTTTGGTTTGGGCCTAAGTTGTTCTTTTGATCATACCCATATTACACGTATGCACCCTTGTGTATTTTTATTATTATCTTTTTTATTTTGATTAATTTAAATTAGTGAGTGATAAATTGATTATACTTTTAATTTATTAGTCGATTATAGTTTTAATTAATTATTTGTTGATTGCTAAATGTATTACTTGATTATTTGTTTGGTCGTTTGCGATATAATTAGTCGGTTAATTAGGTTATTTCTATTTGTTTATACTATCACACATGTAAATAATTTAACTAACAAATTCAATTTTAATTTCAAATCATTGCTCAAACCCTTTGAAAACAATTTTCACTTCATACAATTCATTTCACAAAACTCATTTTCATCGACGCGAGTGCTTGATCCAACATCAAATATCTCCTACGCTTAATTCAAATTATTTTGTAAATCAAATTGAAATGCTTGATCCAACGTCACGTCATTATAAACACGAAGTTTGTTTTTTCTTAATAAAGTCAAAAGACAAAGTGACAATTGGTTGCGATGTTTCCCTTGTATAACCGACTCCCGAACCCGATTTGGTTGCGATGATCATTTCTTTTTGTTTTTTCTTGGGTTATATCGATATTTTCCCTTTCCCTATTTGGGAATAAATAAAGTTAGATGACGACTCTGTTCTGGTTATATTTCGACTGCTCCTTACGCTCGGGTATTTTTCACGCTGCAACAGCTTGCGACTCTGCTAGGGATTGTTCCTAAGAGAGTCCACCCTAGTTTGTTTAGCTTTTATTTATGTATTAGCTTTATTTGTTTGTTTTTCTTTGGTCGTATATTTCCTTTATTATTGCTTTATCATGTTTCTATATCTGCGTATATATTTATGCGTGGGTATTAGGAATTGGTTACTTGAGTGTGGCTCTCTTCCCAAGCTTTTGGAAAAAAAAAAGGATAATAAACATAAGTTAGGAGGTGAGTGTGTAGTTTTAGTCCATAAGGAGCACACCTTGTATGGCTAACATGAAGACCTCACTTGGAGTAGATCTTTTTTATCGAGTTCGTCATAAAACGGTTCGCCCGTTGCATGGTAGAACTTTGATTAAGATCGATGATTCTAAGGACCTTTTAGAACTCGTTCCATCTTTGGTGGTTGTGTAGTATTGATCCCCAAGGATCACACCGTGTATGATCAATGTGAAGACCCTGCCTAGAGTAAATCTTTCTCATGAAGTTTGTCATAAAATGGTTTTTCTGTTGCATGGCAAAATTCTGATTAAGGTTTGTGACTTTAGGATCCTATTTTATCCAAACTTTTAGATCTAACCTAGTGTGTGGGTTTCATGGATACACAAAACTTAGAACTACTGTGATATATGAGGCCTGCCTAAATTAGGTTGGTTTGTTGTTACCAATGTTACCACATAATGTTACCTACACATGACATTTCATTGCATCCATATGTGGCATGGAATTGCATTTTTACATATCAAAATCAAATTTATGCATTCACATATCATTTACATCCAATATGTATCATGTATATCATTTACTAAGCAAAAAACGCATCTATCATATGTCCATAACCCGCAGTTGATTTCCTGACACCCATATCAGACTCAAAGCAGCTTTCGAAGGATCATGGACCCATGGGATCAAAGCCAGTTTGTGTTAAGAGAAGATGTTGGCATGATGGAGAATCATTTGAACCAACTCATGGAGGCTATGTCAACTTTGGCTCAAAGAGAGGATAACATTCAGCGGACTGCAGTCACTGAGAATGCCATTCCACCTCCAGCAAGTGGTCATGCTCAATCTCAACTACTGTGAATCCCAGTTGAGAATCCTGCTATACAAGAGTATCACACTGTCCGAGATGGGCGTACCTCGCCTCATGATGGTATTAAGTATCATAGGTTTGCATTCACCACGCCAAATCCCAAAGGGGAAAGACTACTAATGGATAATAAATGGCCACGGGATGTTGAGATTGTTAAAAGATGTCTTGTGTTGGAAGATAGGTTTAAATCCATAGAGGGGCGTGACACCTATGGGCTCGACGCTTTCGACCTGTTCTTAGTGACAGACGTAGTAATCTCTCCAAAGTTCAAGGCACCAGATTTCGAGAAGTATAAAGGGATTAGTTGTCCAAAGACTCATTTGACGATATACTATCGGAAAATAATCGCGTACTCTCGCGAGGACAAGTTACTCATCCACTTCTTTCAAGACAGTATCCGTGGAGCATCATTGGAGTGGTACATGCAGCTAGAGCAAAGTCATGTCCATGCCTGGAAGGACTTGGCTAAGTCATTCTTAAAGCATTACCAATACAACACATATATGGCTTTGAAGTGTACTCAATTGCAAAATCTTACTCAGAAGAGCATTGAGTTGTTCAAAGAGTACGCCCAAAGATGGAGAGAGTTGGCTTCTTAGGTTTAACCATCAATGCTGGATAGGGAGCTAACTGATATGTTTATAAGTACGCTGCAAGGCCCATACTTTGAAAAAATGATAAGCAGCATGTCATCAGCCTTCTCTAACCTGGTGACAATTGGGGAACGTATAGAGGGTGGCCTCAAAAGAGGAATAATCCAAGGCACCTCAAGTATCCAGACTGGTGAGAGTGAATCCCTTATAAATTTCCAAAAGGAAAAGGAGAACAAAGTTAATGCAATATTCCAAGCTCTGCATGCTCCATCTACGACGCCTTATCATCAGTACCCATACATATTAGTTGTTCAGAGTCAACAACCTTATAGGTCTCAATATATGATCACATTCACACCACATGGTCAATATGCTCCTGCGAATCAAGGTCCCCCTCAGTATCTACAACAAATTTCACAGCAACATCCATACCAACGACAACATGCTCTGCAACGAAAATGCCAACGCACTCAAAACCCAAAGTGGCAGTTTGATACTTTACTAGTGCCATACAGTGACATACTACCACATCTGATCAATAGTGGATTAGTATATCCAAAGGAACTAAATCTAGTGCCTCTTCCATATCCATCAGGCTTTGACCCCAATGCCCGATGTGACTTCCATACCAGTGCACCAAGACATTCATCTGAGGAATGCAAAGCACTCAAGAACAAGGTACAAGATCTGATTGAGTCCAAATTGATTTCATTCACGCCTCAAGGCCTTCATATCAACATCAATCCTTTACCTGGTCATGCGGGCCAATCAGTCTTTGCTACGAAATAAATTTTCGTGAATGGGTGTCAAGATGTTTATTAGACTGGTCTCAATGGGCATGACGATCTTCAACTCTCAAGAAGGTTAGCCCGACAACAAATCAATCACAACAGTTCATCCTCAACTGGTAGTCATCTGGCTATTTCAGTTTTTCATTTGTAATTTCTTTCAATGTTAAACGTTAAATGTTATTTGCTTTTAAGCATTATTGTTTTCTTTTAATGGTAATATTAATGAAGTGATCATGCATTTTTTGAATCAATCATGTCGTATTCACTTATTTTTTAATTTTTTATATAAAAAACAAATAATATTTCTCCCATTCATATTTCTTTATCAAACTGTTGTTTTAGCAAAGATCGGAGGAAGAATGACGAAAAAATAAAATACCCAAAATTGCTAACAAGTATGATTTCGAATAAAACTTTGCTAATGATGTAAGGAATTGTTTCAACTCCTAAACATTAGAGATATAAGGAAGATAATCCCGTCAACCTCTTTGAGCCTAGGAGTTGGTGTTTCTTTATGAATGAAAAAAACCTTTAATCTGAACCCGAGACAGGGTAGTTTTCAATTAGTTCGACTATGCATTCAAAATTCAAGAGAATCATTATAAACGCCTAAGAGGTATAACCATATGCATTTTCTTAGCACATAAAGAAGTGTTGAAGCAGTCATAAAAATCCAAAGGCATAATGGTTGTTCCTCAATAACTAATGACTTGGCAATCACAAAGCCTTTCCAAACCAAAAGAAAAAAAGAAGAAAGAAAATCCCGCTAAGTCGAACACCAAGAAGGCGACTTAGGCAAAAATTAGGGCATCTCGATGGACTGAGAGTTCAAAAGAACCAGTCCATGAAAAAGTTAGGAAAAAGAAGAAGAAGAAAAAAGAGAAAAGAAAAATATGAAAATAGGTGATCATCATACCAAGAACCAAAGGGTCACCAAAATTCCTAACAGAAACAAATTTTGTGATTACCAAACAAAGATAGGTGGCTTCCATATCAAATGAATGACTATCATGTTCACACTTTCAAATTTCTCTTGGAATTTTAATGCATTTGTCAAATTAATTGAATGTAGGACTGAAGATCATCGCGAACAAGGGGTGGGTTAAAATTAAACTTTGAGCTTATATCCTTTTGTTCAAAAACCGTGAATCATACCATATTACAACATCCAAAAGACCTAATTGAAGTAAGGTTTCTTTTGAAAGCATACTCAACAAGGTTGTGTTAACATGACTCCTAAATATTTGTTAATCATATGTATTGGTATCATATCCCCTTATCTTTTGAATTTCGAATAAATCAATGATCTGTTCACTGTATATCACCTTCATTTCCATAATGTTTGATTTCAAAATTTGCATGAGCATTGCATTAAAATTACCATTTTTTGAATGAACAATTTTACCTGTAAATCAACACTTAGCATCAAGGAAATTCTTCCAAAGAGTAGTCAATATGGAGCAGGCCACTTCCTTGGTACAGTGAAGCCTGCCACTCCAAAAGTCAGTCATTTTGCTGCAGGATTCAGAATACTCAGGCAAGCCGTAATACAATCATATTTTAAATAGTTGTCAAATTACTTTTCAAGGGAAGTTTTTTCAAAGGCCCAATAAACTAGGGCACGATAAGTTCACAAAGTGTGAAGCAGCTCTTTGATCATCTTGATCTAAATCAAGTTTGAGGTGGCTATTCTTCCAGAAACAAGAGTCCCCACTGAAGCCCACCAAGCGGCACAGCGGAGGTCCAGGTTTAGCAAACCATTTTCATGGTGTCAAAGTTATTCAAGATAATCAGAGAGTGATACCCACAAAATGCATAAACTAGTATATTAATGCATTCATTTTCTTCTTGCATATCATGTGCAAAACAGATCATGCATAAACCTTAGTCGAATTCAATAACCTCTCAAGGAAGTTTAGTGTAATCCTCAGCAAAGACCAAGGTTCAAGATTTGTTCTCAAGAGTAGAATAATTATTTTTTTTAGTACAAGTTTTCTTTCAGAAGACCAACATTATTAGTGATAATTCTCAAGGCGAGTTTCTTCCCTAGCAAAGTTGTATACCCCAAGTGAACTCTGGTGTCAACGGAATTTCTGCTTGGTTTTCCCAGTAGATATCTCCCCACTGAGTTTTCCGTGTAATTTTATCCAGCAAAACTTCATGAACTCACCAGACGAGTTTCATACCAGCAGGGTTCCTTAGAAAGGCATCCCCAACAACTTTATCCTCAGCAAGTCTTTTCGAAGTATTTGTCTAAAATGGACATCTCTTCGTAAGCTAGCAATCTCCTTTGTGAGTCTAGTGGACAAGAGTTCCATGACAGACAAACTTTACTGAATGTTCCTTAGTACATCTCCAGAAAGTCTCTTGTGCATTTATTTCCCAGGGAGTCTCTTGTATTCCCCAATAGGTTACTTCAATCAATCCCCGACAGTGTTAGTGTTTCTTACTGATCCACTCTCTAAAGAAGCATTATTTTGGGTAATTCAATCTGATAGTTAAGAGTAATGCTAGGCCTTTTGGTTAGTATTAATCTTTCATCCCCTAGCAAGTCTCCAGGATTTTCTAATTCCCTAGAGGAGTCTTCTGTCAGCCAAGAGCAGCTGAATATGCGGTTATTCCCCAAAGAAAATATTTTTCTTATTTCCTAGAAATTTTTCTTCAACCAAGAGAAGTTGAATGCATTAGTTTCATCCAAGAGTAGCTGGATACTATTTTGCATAATTTTGCTTCAAGCAAGAGCAGTTGAATGCATTTGTTATCATATATTAGTATTAGCTAAGAGCAGCTGTATACTATTATATTTTCCACATATTTATCTTCAATCAAGAGCAGTTGGATACATTTATTATCATATAATGGTTTCAGCCAAGAGCAGTTGGATACTATTTTTGACCATTTTTCTTCAACCAAGAGCAGTTGAATACAATAGTTTCAGCCAAGAGTTGGTGATTGATATGTTTTGAACTAAGAGTTGTTGGATACATTGTTTGCATATAATAGTTTCAGCCAAGATCAGTTGGATACTATTTTTCACAGTTTGTCTTCAACCAAGAGTAGTTGGATGCAATTCGTTTCAGCCAAGAGCAGTTGAAATATGATCATTTGTTCCCCCAGGAGAGTCTACCTTCGACGAAGAACGTCTGAAGAACAATCGAACAGGTTACTTTGTAACAAATACATACCCAGAGATCTATCGTCAATCAAGAGTAGTTCAACATGATTCTTTAAACCCCAGTAAATTTGCATAGTATTTAAGAAATCAAGGGCATTTTTTGGTTCATTTACATTCATGATTAAGAAATCAAGAGTATTTCTTATTTCATTTGCATAACATATGAGAAATAAAGAGTATTTCTTAGTTTATTTACATTCATGTTTAAGAAATAGAGAGTATTTCTTATTTTATTTGCATAGCATTAAGAAATCAAGAGCATTTCTTAGCCCATCTATATTTGTGATTAAGAAATCAATAGTATTTCTTATTTTATTCATAACATTAAGAAATCGGGAGTATTTCTTAATTCATTTGCAATTCATTCAATCATTTCATGATTAAGAAATCAAGAGTATTTCTTAATTCATATGCATTTTGTCCAATCATTTGATGATTAAGCGATCAAGAGTATTTCTTAATCCCTTCATTTCTAAGGAGTCAAGAGTACTTCTTAGCATACATGTCATTTGTCATATGATGATTAAGAAATCAAGAGGATTTGTTAACTCATTTTGCATTCATTTTTAAGAAGTCAAAAGTACTTCTTAAACTTCATTTCATTCACTTATATCACCCGAAGATTAGGAAATCAAGAGTATTTCCTAAAATCTTATTGCATCCACATCATTATCATATAATGATTAAGAAATCAAGAGTATTTATTCATCTCTTTGTGTTCCTTCATAATCATAAGCATAGCATTCTATTCTATAGTTGGGAAAATTTTGGGTTTGTTTGATATTTAAACTATCTCTTACCATGACAATTTGAAGACATGAGTTCTTCATATCCTCCAGTTAAAGATGTTTAAATAGGGGCAGTTGTCAGACCCTAAGATTTCACTCGCATCAACATAGCATACTCATTTAATTTTTATCATGCATTCTTTCAGTTAAAAGCATTCATCAGGATTTAGATGAAAAGTTAGGAGTTCTGGCATTTTATATGGTCTTGATGACATCCATTCAGTCATCTGTTGATTAAGAAGTCGAAAGACTTGATTTCTCAATCTCAGTGCATTGTTTATTTCTATTACATCATGTTTCAAAGGTTCATAGGATGACAATCAATATTATTGTCTTCATATAAATATTTGTAGGATTTTGGTTGTGTTTAAATATCAGAAGCAAATGGTCCAAGAGTGATTCCTTTGCATCTGATTATCTATTCACGATTATTTGATCAGTAAATCCATGTATTCACAAGACATATGCATTTTCTACTTATCACAACATGCATTTTGTTCCGCATAACACTAAGAATATCGACCAAAGTAATTCTTCGGATCTACAGACAAACCAGTTGAATCAATTTGCAAATGTGCATCAAATTAGCGGGCGAAAATTTTCAAAATCGAGCTTGCAGACGTCATTTTTCTTAATCTACGGCTCACGTAATTTAACCTGGCATGCTCGTTTTATTTTTTCGACTACTTTTTCGATCGCATTTTAACCAGTTTGAGCCTCTTCAACCGAGCATTTTTTTACTTCAAAAGTCGATCAAAACTTGACTATTTTTCAGAGGTCTATTTCGCGCCGATCATTTTAGTGCATTAGTTTTATATTTTCGGGCATTTTTGGCGCGCGATTTTTGTTCATTTTGTATCCTTTTATCTTTTATTTCTTTGCCAAAATGTTCGTAATAATTAATTAGGTTTTTTCTAGGTTTTCGTTTTGATTTTATTTTGATTAATTAAGTCTTGTTTGAATTTCATTTGTTTTAATCTTTCATACTCATTATATTCTAAAAATGTCTACAAGAGTTTTTTCTTTCATTTTTGAGAGAGCCCTAACAATGCTACTACATAATTATCCGGGGTTATGAAGGTTAAAATCTTCGTATCAAGGCGGTAGAGTGGACTTAAATAACAACATCAAGAAACATATTTTGGTCCCTAAGAGACCTCATGATGCATATGGTATCAATGCAAAAAATAATCTTTGTGGGGAATATATTTCCACAAATGAAAAGAATTCGGGAGAAACTGAAAGTCCACAAGAGCACAATGCATTCCATAAGGAAAACTCACTGAGGAGACCAAGACTCTGGGGATAAAAAGTTATGTGTAGTCCAGGCTACAACTTAAAAGACTGTTGGAGACACGAAGGGATTCCATGAAAATAAATCAATGGAAAGACTCGGAACGGGGGAAGAGAAATCTGCATGTATCGGGATAAAACCAACACAGGAAGAAACAACCGTCGGGGAAAGGCGTAAATTAGAACGAAACTGAAATACCCAAACACCAAAAGGAAATTCGATTTCACAAAGAAATACGAATCCAGACTCAATTGGGGAAGTAAAAACTTCAACACATGAGTAAAAGAGATATATTATCTACCACGTGTTACTGGGTAGGAAGATAATACACTCGGGCAGACGGACATCCGTCACTGGTTAAGGTGAACATATCAAGGACGACTCGCTGAGAAAAAATGAGGAATATTCATTACCGATTACTGGGTAAGAATAACCCACTAGGGAAATGAAGAAAAAGGATTTACGAATATTCGTGGGGATAGAAGTTCGAAGGAAGAATATTCTTTACCGGTTAGGCTAAACATATCAAGGATAGACTACCGGGGAGAATACCCGTTACCGGTTAGGTAAACATATCAAGGATAGACTCGTAAAGAAGTAGGGTTTACATCTACCGGTTACTGGGTAGAAGACCGAAAAGAGAATATCTGTCACCGGTTAAGGTGAACATATCAAGGATAAACTCAGAAGGGAGAATATTTGTCACCGATTAGGATGAACATATCAAGGATAGACTACCAAAAAGGAGGAAAAACCACCAACTTTCAGAAAAAGAATATTCGTTACCGGTTAAGGTAAACATATCAAGGATAAACTTGTCGGGGAAACGAAAATGAATCCGCTGGAGAAATCAAAGAAGTAAATTACCTTTCACCGGTTAGGGTAAATTAACACAGGTAAAGTACTCAACATCAAGAAGAACATTACCAGTTACTGGGTAATAAACTCTTAGGGAGACCAAAAGATTTATCTGGGTAGGAGCTAGAAAGAAACGGTCAAACAAGACTCAATCCAATGAGGATATAACTCAAGGGGAGTGGTTCCATCCAGATAATAAACTAGGGAGGAAACAAAAATGATAATCATCCATGAGGAAATAACTCAATGGGGAAGAAGAAAGGATAAACTTTTTCTGCTTAAAGGGTTGACACTTTACATTTAGGGAGGACAGACACACCATATCTGTATGGGGAAATTATATCACCAGAGCAGGGGATCAGAAAAAAATTAGGTAAATGTGTAAAAAATACACAATGAAATATATGATATTATGTTTATGCCCCATATATATATATATATATATATATATATATATATATATATATATATATATATATATATATATATATATATATATATATATATATATATATATATATATATATATATATATATATATATATATATATATATATATATATTTCAAAGCCACAAGTCAATGTTGCGTAGGATTTTAGGTCAGCATCATATCAAATGGGAGACAAACCTACAGGGGACGACTACACCAAATACTGCTCAGAATCAAAATATTGCTTGAATGAGAGATCTTTCATCAGAAGAGGAACTCCGTTGGGGATACATGTCACAACAAGAGGCAAAATCTCTGAGTGGGGAACTAAACAGCTTACTGGGGATTCCAACAATCAACTATGTGGGGCTTCACTGGGGAATAAAATATGTCAGGACAAACCATGAGTCACACGAGGATGCAATCAACAACATATTCCTCAAAAGGAAAACATCAGTCATATGAATCTTCTTGGAGATTGAGAAATAAACTCATTCCAAGGTACCAAAAATATCAATCAGACAATTGGGGACTCTCAAAGGGCAGATACTGTCATGGCTATGCAATCACCAAATAAAGGTGTTGGGGATCTAAAAACCAAATAAAGGTTTTACTGGAGATCCAAGATTCAATCACAATAATGCAAATTGAGGATGAATATCAACAAAGGCCTCATCTAGGGAGGGATGGTGAACTACAAAGAGAACAACATATCAACCAATATTGGGGATAAATGGCAGCTGCTTGGGGAAGACAATGTTTCACACGTCAAGACTTATCGTTCTCAGATTGTTGTTGGCATTCCTTTTTGAATTCAAAGTTCTTGAAGTAAATGCCTTATTATTTCAAAAAAAATGCTTATTCATTGATTTATTTATTTAAAAATTATCATTATAAAAACAAAATTTTATTAAACAGAAACAAATAAGAATTGTAAATAATAGGATAAAGGCTCAACTTTATTTAAGAGAATGGTAGTCCGCAAGAGGCAGGACTCCATGGATCTTTAAAAAATTTGAAAAATGGTAATTTACATGGAAAATGGCTACATTGAATACAATAACCACTATTATCCTCTACCAACTTTGAAATCCATTGTGCTTGTCTTTGGTTGAGAATGATGAATCAGAGCCCAGTGACGGGCTATGCTGCTTCAACGATCAAACCAAGCCAGATGCAGTTACTTGCCACAATCCCTATTTTTTTCCAAGATTGCCCCAAGGTGGGGTACTTAATCTACCGGGATAATTTTTTCTGTTTTATGTCTCTAACTTTTGCCTGGATCTCCCTTTTAGGTTTTCAATCCACCGAGACGCTCATTTTTGCCTAAGCCGCCCTTCGGGTTTTCAACTTAGCGAGTTGTTATTTTCTTTTTTAGGCAAAGTTTTTATTGACTCCATCAGCATTCATAAGACGAGTGAACTCTTCACCATCCATAGTTGTAAGAATCAATGCACTACCTGAGAAGGCTCTCTTAGCAACATATGGGCCTTCATAATTATGAGTTTATTTTCCCCTAGAATCAGGTTTGAAAGATAAGATCTTCTTGAGCACGAGTTCACCTTCTCGTAATGCATGAGGCTTGACCTTCTTATCAAAAGCTTTCTTCATTCTCCGCTGATATAACTAACCATGACACATGGCAGACAATCCTTTCTCTTCAATCAAATTCAGCTAATTAAACCTGGTCTGACACCATTCATCTTCGGTCAACTTGGCTTCTATTAAGACACACAATGATGGGATCTCAACCTCTATGAGGAGCACAACTTTCACGCCATAAACAAGAGAGAAAGGGGTTGCCCCTGTTGAAGTGCAGACGGATGTACGATACCCATGTAAAGCAAATGGGAGAATCTCATGCCAATCTCTGTATGTCACAACCATCTTCTGGATTAATTTCTTGATATTCTTGTTCGCAACTTCAACAACCCCGTTCATCTTGGGTCTGTAGGAAGAAGAATTATGATGTGCAATCTTGAAGTCTTTGCAAAGAGCTTCCACCATATTGTTATTCAAGTTCGATCCATTATCAGTAATGATCTTACTTGGTACACCATATCGGTATATAATCTGATTCTTGATAAACCTTACAACAACTTGCTTAGTCACATTTGCATACGATGCCGCTTCAATACACTTTGTGAAGTAATCAATAGCCATCAAAATGAAACGATGTTCGTTCGAAGCTTTGGGCTCAATCATGCCAATCATATCAGTTCCCCACATGGAGAAGGGACATAGAGAGGAAATGACATTTAACAGTATCGGAGGAACATGGATCTTATCTGCATAAATTTGACACTTATGGCATTTCTTCACAAACTTGCAATAGTCTGATTCTATTGTCAGCCAATAGTAACCTGCTCTCAACATCTTTTTTGCCATAGCATGTCCATTGGAATGAGTACCAAATGAACCTTCATGGACTTCTGTTATCAATAAGTCTGCTTCGTGTCTATCCACGCATCTGAGCAGAACCATATCAAAGTTTCTCTTATAAAGCATATTGTCATACCCCGATTTTGGTCCTGAATTTTTCCATTTTTTTTATTTTTCATTTGGCACTTAGCCTAAAGTTCATTTGCATACATTCATGACCAAAGGCAACCGTCCATTCCCAAATCCATATTTTTTTTTGATAAACATTGGTTATTATCTAAGCTTTTCGATCATGTTGCTTTTTTTTTTATTACAAAATGGATTTTAGTTATTTGACTCTTTTTAATTTCCAATTTCAATTTAATTTCAAAGTAAATCTAATTCCAAATTTCAAGTTAATCTTAATTGTTTTTTTTACTAATGATTCAAACTCTAATTGATTTTTATTTTCAAATAAATGTTAGAATTGATATCAAAGTAATTTTAACAAATTATAGATTAATTTGATTTTAATTGGTTTTATTGGTTTTTTGATTTTAAATTGACATTTAGATGAGTTTTAGATTATTTCAAAAAAATCCATATCCATTTCTATAACCACAAATTCATTTCATTCAAACCAAATTCCATGAATAATTTCAAACCAAGTTACAATTTCACTTCCAATTCATTCTACATTTTACACTAACCAAATTCAAACATTCATTACACCATTCAAATGTCCAAATAATCATTGTAGCAGGAAATTCATAGCAGTCCAAAAAAAAGGGAGATTACAATCATTTATAATTCCATCTATGCACAATCCATCAAATTGCATTATTTGAAACAAAACTACGGAGTTGGTGTCGACGTTTTTTCAACCTTGATAACGTGACCGTTTGAATCATCCTGTCATAAACACTAGCAAGAAGACAAGCAGAATGTAGTATCGTGAAAGCCACAGTTACAAATGTAAGAAACCTGTCACAGCTATACCAAGACAAAGCCATAAGTAGATGCCGTGAACTTTCCATAATAAAGTTGGAGCTACAATCAATTCTTGTTACAAATTATCCATGGATACATTAGAATCATAAAGAACAAATGTCTAATGGAGTTCTACTGTTACAAATCTAAACCAATCACATATCATGTTGATCCATAAACTACCAGATGCTATATTCCAAAACTATAACTCGTTTTACATGACAGGGATATTATTTTTACAACAAGTATTTACAGCAAGGTGATCCAACAGGCAGCCTGCATCATTCAAAACCAAACTCTCGAACTGCAAACGGCAGCCTAGCTGTGGGATGAACCAAATATGCTAGTGACCACGCTCCCGGATCCAACACCGCCAACAAAGTTGCAAAACTACAATTGGCAAAACAACAGCACCCCACACATATACAAAAGCAAACCATGACAGTAACCTCACACCACACCTATCGAAACTCAAAGTTGATTTAATTGTTGCAACACATGATATGCTTGCTGAATAGGTGGTTTGGATATGAAGTTCAAATCTAGCTTTAACCTTAAAAATAAAGAACCAATGCGATGCGAAGAAGCATCCAAAAACAGTGTTGTCAATTTATCTAGGGAAGATTCAATATAAGATACATTAGATTTCCGGATTGGTTTGACCATCATCAATGCCAAACGTGACCTGCAACATGAACGTTGATTGTGGAAAACTTCCTATCCAAAACAGATCCAACATCAAATGGTCATACACAAACATAAATGACAATCCAAATCCTACACTAATTTAAGCATCAATCCAATTCCATAAGACAAGTCCATAAGCATTAATCTAATTCCATAAGACAAGTTCAAAACCAATCCACAACCAAGGAAGCATACCTTGTGGCAAGCAAATACGGCCTGGGCGGTCCTCTGCAGATGTTGCTGGTAGCAATAGTTCAAAATGGGCTTATTCAGAAGGAAATGATAAATTAAGACCTGCTATGGGATATTCATCAAAGGAATATTTTTCTGGAGATAGATGTTCAAATGAGGAAGATGCTATGATTAAAGACCATAGAGTGTTGGACACAAGAAGAGAACGGGACCTGAAAACTCCAGCTTCGCTAGTGACAGAGCAAAGTTGGAGGAATCCACACAATATTAATTCAACGACTCTCAAATCCAACCAGCCTCCGATGAACAGAATGTCATGTCAAGGGTGAACTCCTTCTACAACCTTCTTCAGAAAGACCCTAACAGCCATCCAAAACCGAGTTTCAAAACCAAAGCCAGGTGAAAAACAAAAGCTCCTCATGTTTTCACCGAATTCACTGCAGTAAAACATAAAGCAACTAGTCAAAGCAGTAAAAGTTTAAAAATCCCAAAATGGAATGGAGACAAAATTCGAAGAAAAAGCACAGGTTCAGATTACCTTTTCCAAGTCCAAGCATCAAAGAGACCGATCCAAACTGAGTCCGCCAAAAGGACTTCGTAGAGATGCTTGTTTTAATCTACCATACAACAACCCTAAACCCTAATTGCAAGATATAAAAGGTGAGAGGTGAGGCGGACAAGAAGGACGGAAAAATCAGAGGAAAACCCCTAATCCCAAAATCAAAAAACCTGGATTGAAAAGGCGAAGAAGGAAGATTTAAGCTTCACCGTCGCCGTCGTCACCGCCGAAGTACCACGTGAACACCAAAGCTGACCTCTGTGCGATCTACAAACCGGCAACAAACATTTCTCCGATCTGCATCAACAAACAACCTCAAAATACACCACCGCGTACAAAACGCCATTCAGTTTCGGTAGCTGCTTCTTCACCAGAAATCATTTGAAAACACGGTATACTAATCTTAACCTTGGATTTGTTTTTCTTACTGTAGGGGATTGAAGAATGTCTCTCTCGCTTTTTATTTTTTATTTTTTTTAATATTTCTTTTCTTTCTGTAGAAATTAGGTTTGAGTTTGTTGATATATTGTTGAATAAGTGGTAATTAAGTGTTACAGGTTTTTCAAAGTTAATATTTTTTCTCACTGCTAAAAAACAGACGCATGGTAGGTTTTAATATTCTATTTCTAATTAATTTTTCTTTAAGCCTGAAAGGATAAGAAATTGTTTAGATACGATGACTTTATTTTAATTAAAAGTTTCTTATCCTTAAAATGTTAATTTGTTTCTAACTTATAATAACAAGTGGATTCTTGTCCATTTTCTTTGCTATTGGTAGCTTACTGGCATGACTTTAAGTCTTTTTAGATTGGTAGTTCTTAATTAAATCATCAAATAAATGCCAATTGAATAATACTGCTTGATTTATGTATATATTTTTCATCTTTAGGAATCCTATTTGTAAGAGTTAATGTGTTTTGATTATAGTATATCTCTTTAATTATGTTGTTGTTGCGATTATCTCGATTACCTTGTTTGCGGAGAATTTATTTTGGCATATATGCTAGAGTTTTTGTTTGAAATGTGTTCGATGTAATCCATAAATAATATAATGTGAGGTTGTTAGATTCTATTTCATTGCGTTGAGTTGTTGGAATCGGGTTTATTTTAATATGTGTATCCGGTCATTTTATGCCGTTATGCCGCCCAAATTTCAATAAATTAATAGAATATTTCACCGCGTTTCGGTCCTTGCATACGACATTTCAACTATGTTGTCGCTATGTACAAACCGGTTTATGAGCACATGTTGGCCGATTCAATCCAAATATTTTATATTCAATACTGTCACTTATTTCTCTTTAAGTTAATTAATTAAAGTTTGGATTAAATTAGATAATTTTGTTAACTAAACTTAATTAACTTAATTATTTGATTATATTAATTTTTAATCAAACAATTTTGATAATTAATTTTAATTACCTTAATTAGATGATTTAACCGAATTTTAATCAATTAATTTTTGTTATTTAAATATTGATAAATTTATTTCACTACCATTTCAATCTCCTTAAACTAAATCATTTCAATCTCATCGATCCAAAACCATGGTTAACCCATTAAAATCACACAATTCTCCGTTCAATGTCGAGCCCCATTTTCAAATATCTTTGTAAGTCGATTGCTTCTAGCATCGTCATCAACCTCACATGGTTTACTCTTGGGCCTTCTTACAATGAGCTTTTAAGCAATATCAACTTAATTTTCAATAATTTCAAACCTATGTACATTAATCATTTTTATTTTAACTTCAAATATTTTTCTCAATAAAGTTGGAAGAAAAAGATTACCTGGATGGAATATCCAGTTGTAATCTCGAATGCTTGGCCCAAGTTGTAAGAGCTTGTAAGCCCTATGTATTCGTTTTCTCTTCAAAATATTTGTAAATATTCAAACGTATTTTTCTAAATAAAATGTGAAGAAAAAGATTATCCTGGATGGAATATCCAGTTATAATCCCGAATATTAGGCTCAAGCTGTAAGAGCTTACAAGTCGTAAATATTCGTCTTCTCTTCCACACTCCAATATTCAAATCTTTTTCTAAATAAAATATGAAGAAAAAGACTATCCTGGATGGAATATCCAATCATAATCCCGAATATTAGGCTCAAGCTGTAAGAGCTTGCAAGCCATAAATATTCGTCTTCCCTCCAAAACACTCGTAAATATTCGAACTATTTTCTTAACAATATTGGAAAGAAATAGGCTGCCTGGGTGGAATGTCCAGACGTAGTCCCGAGTGTTAGACCCAAGATGTAAGAGCTTGTAAGTCACAAGTACTCGTCTTTCAAACTTCAAAATACCTGATTCCTACCCTAATACTTTTTCAATAAAGATGGAAATGGAACATGGTGTATACCGTGCACTCCTGAGGTTAAGATTCGAGGCGTATGCCTCGCCTATCTTAGCTCTCGCCATCGTCTAAAAATGTCAATGCGGTTTCTTCAAACCTTTTCTCAATCAAACCTAAAAATACTTAATCTCTATTAAATACTTTTGCCAATGAAGATGGAAATGGAACATGGTGTATACCGTGCACTCCTGAGGCTAGGATTCGAGATGTATATCTCGCTCATCCAAGCTCTCGCCATCACTCAAAATACATCCAACCAATCAAACTCTTTTCTCGCCGTCGTGCGATTAATCAAAAACCTTTTTCATAAACGAAAGATATATTGTCTTAAGGTGATGCAAAACAATGTTTCGGCCACAATTGTTGAGTCGAGATAAGTGACGCTTTTCTGAATGTAGATTTATAAATTCGTTCGATGTGTGGTATGCATCTACTCCTCATCTGTTTTGGGTAAAACAATGTTTTTGTCGACTAATACAATATAGCTTTCGCCAAACTCGACCAACAAACAAACATTTTTCTACCCAGAACTACGTAAGCCTTGATTTCTCTTTTGAGATACATAGGAGCAGGATTCGTAAATCTTGTCAGGCCCACTAATAAAAAACTTAGGTTTAGTCCTTCGTCAAAAATCCAAAAACATTTCCTGCTCATCCTTTCTTTCTTTCCCACCTAATAATTCGAAAAGCCTATTATTTCAACTAACACTAACGCACACAACTAACCTAATGGTTCCCGTTGAGTACAACGGACGTAAGGGGTGCTAATACCTTCCCCTTGCGTAATCGACTCTCGAACCCTGATATTGGTTGCGATGACCATATCCTATCTTTTCTTTTAGAGGTTTTATCGATATTTCCCTTTTCCTTTTTAGGAATAAATAAAGTTCGGTGGCGACTCTGCTCAGTCCATCATTGCGAGCGTGCGATCGCGCTTCGCTTTAAAGTCGTATCCCCATTTTTTGAGGTGCGACAGATGGCGACTCTGCTGGGGAGTAACTCCCTAAGTGAGTCAAGCCTAGTTAGGTCATTTGTGTGCCTTTGTTTATTTACTTGTGTGGCTTTTGTTTATTTCTTTTGTTATCTTTATTGTCATATTGATATAATCTGTTGTATTGGTTCGATTATGGTTTGGTACTTGGATATTCTGATTGCAAACCTTGTGGGAAAGACTTTTTACCCGAGTCTCGAGTAAAAACATGAGATAGGATGAGGTTGAGTAGTGTGGGTCCGCGAGATGTATTTCTCGTTGGGTCGGTACGAGAACCTTACTTGGAGTAGATTCTTGAGAAGATGTTGTCGCTCGGTAAGTAAGTTTCCGTAAGCTTCAATATTTTCTTTAGAATCCATGACTCTGAGAACCATTTTTAGAACCTTAGTTCTTTGTCCAACTAGGAAAGATGGCTGCGTAGTGTGGGTCTGCGAGATGAATTTCTCGTTGGATCGATGCGAGAACCTCACTTAGAGTAGATTCTTTAGATGGAGTTGATGCCCGGCAAGTAAGTTGCCGCAAGTAGCAAACAGTCTAATGGATCCATGACTCTAGGAACCTTTGTAACCCTAGATCATACCCGGTGAGAACCTATTCTTGGAGAGCAATCTGATTCATCAGTACCTCAGACTTTTGAACCCGTGTATTGAGAAAACAAAACAAATATGCATGGCTTGCATTGCATTCATTCACATTTCATTGCATCTGCATCTCATCATAACGCATGTCATTTTCCACACAAAATACAAAAAAAAAACTCATCCATCCTTTGTCCGTAATCAGCAAAGTGATTCTAAACACGCGTTAGAACAAAGAACCATGTCTCAGGAGATGATGGACGAGCTAAGAAAAAGCCAAGAAGCACTGAAGGAGGAACTTAATCTTTTGAAGAGCCAAATGAGATGGGTCTTGGAAACCCTGCAAGTCTTGTTGAGAAAAGAGGGTCACCCAATATACACTTCTGCAACAAAGAGAGCTACTACCCCACATCCATCTGGTGTTACCCCAAGTCAAGGGAAATTCTATGTGGCAACTCCTCATCTACCGGCATATGGCCCTCCCTCAAGACGTCATCATCAACATCCTCTGGCTATTGCTCCTCAAAGTCACCGAAGCCAGGTTCAGAATAAAAATCAGAATCAGAACAAGAGGAACAAGGATCACAATGACCCGATTCCGGTGCCATATAGCAAGCTCTACCCACAGCTGATCCAGAATGCTTTGGTGACCCCTCGAGCTCTCACACCTGTGTCACCATACCTGCCATGGTACAATCCAAATGCAACATGTGAATTCCATAAAGGGGCAGTGGGACATGACCTGGATTCTTGCTTAGCGCTAAAAGCCTTGGTACGAGAACTGATTAACAAAAAGAGCTTAGTCTTTGAAGAAGATCACCCGAAGATTAAGTGTGGATACCATACTAGAACAATGGGGCACTCCATCGAGGAATGCAAGAGTTTTAAGCTCAAGCTGCAAAGATTGATTGATATAAGGTCACCCACACTCAAGGAGGAAGGCTCAGGTACATATACCTTGATTTTTGGGCCAGGTAATGAGAAAGGGAAAGGACCCTTGAAACACCTCAAGGTTTTGTTCCACAAAGAAGATGTCAGGGATGTGGCTAAGGAGCTATCATTGTTTCCTGGTAAGAGCATTGAGATACCGCCTTGGATTTCCAATGTCAAGACCCATACCAATGAAAGAAAAGGAGAAGTGAGTATTGGATCCAAGAGGGTTGCGTTCAACGATGAGATTGAAGGAAAAGAATTTGAAGATCATCATGTTAATGTCAAAAAGCTTGTTGATCCCAACCTTCAAGTTTGAAGAAGTCAATTCCCTAAAGCTGGCAATCATTTGGCTGTCTCAGCATTTCTTTTGTAGTTTCCTTGCATGTTGATTGTTAATTGCTTTTAAGCATTGTTGTTTTCTTTGAATTGGTAAGATTAATGAAATGTTTATGCATCTTTTGAATTAATCCATTCGCATTCACTCGTTTTTCATTCATGTTAAAAACAAAAATACTCCTCTCATTCACTTTTGTTTATCAAACCGTTGTGTTAACAAAGATTGGAAGGAGGATGATGAAAACGAAACACCTGAAATTGTTGTGGTATGCTTTTGAGTAAAACCTTGTCGATGATGTAAGGCATTGTTTCAAATCCCCAAACACTGGAGTGATAAGGAGTTAATCCCTAGACAACCACTTTGAGCCTAGAAGTTGGTGTTTATTTCGGATCTAAAACCCTTAATCTTAACCTGGGGCAGGGTAGTTATGTTCAGATAGTTTGATCGTGCATTCAATCTTTCAAAAAAAATCGTCCATATGTACACCCTCCAATTAGGTTCAACCACATGTTATCCTTCGCGCACATGTTGAAGTGTCGAAGAAGTTGAGAAAAACTAAAATTAGTGTTGGTTGATCCTCATCCACCAATAATAGGGCAGTCACCACCTTTTAAAAAAAAGAGATTGAAAAGAGCTCGCTAAGTCAAATACCACAAAATGACTTAGGAAAAAGTTAGGGCATCCCGATGGACCGAAAGCTTCAAAGAAGCAGTCCAGGCAAAATTAGGGATAAAGTAAATCAATCAAAAGAGGTCATTAAATCCTCAACAAAAACAAAATAAGGTGACTGCCATTTCAAGAAAATCTCACCTTGAACCCTCATTTTCACTTTCGCACCTTCGAAGTCGAATGCGTGTATTGAATTAACTGAACATAGGAACTAGAGATCATCAAGAAGAAGGGGTGGGTAAAAAATAAATTTTGAGCCTTATATCCTTTTGTTTCAAAAAACCGTGAACCAGACCACGTTACAGCCCTTAAAAGACCTAATTGAGGCAGGGTTTATTCTGAAAGCATACTGTCGCAACGCGAAAAACAACCGGCGGGAAAAGACACAGAGCCGCCACCGTGCGTTATTTATCCCAAAGGAGGGAAAGGAAACGCTCGAAGTAAACTTGAAAAAGGGAAAGGAATGGTCTTACGACCAGAGATTGCTAGGTACGGGAGTCGGTTACGCAAGGGGAATGTATTAGCACCCCTCACGACCGCCGTACTCGACGGGATCCACGCTCAAAAGAATAGGAAAAGGTTGCTGAAACTGCTCAAAGAATGCACACACGCTGGAATAGACATGTGAAAGAAGACGGAGGAAAGGGACTCGGCAGGATGTCGCATCCTAGGCCTACATAGTTTGTCAGAAACAAACATCAGAGTCGACGTAGTTCGGGGAAATGGGAAACATGCTCGCTAGGATATCGCATCCTATGCCTACGTATCTTCTCTATCCAGAGAAGAATCAGAACACTCGTAGTTCGGCTAACGCACGCCGAAACAAAACAGAACACAAAGATGCTGATACGTCAAAAGAAACACACAAACGGAAACAGACTACCAATGGCTGGTCTTACGTCCGACTCCGAACAACAAACACAAACAAGGAAACGGAATGTCAATGGCTGGTCTTACATCCGACTCCAAAAACACGCAAAAAGGTTATCAAACAGACAAGCTAATAGGGAGTCTGGCACTCGAGCCTAATAGCTGTCAAGCAAACGCACACAAAAAGAAAAAGGGTGCCCAGAGAGATCTCGCACGATCTCCTGCCTACGTACCTCATCTGGTATGAGGATCAGGGCGACGTAGTTCCCCCTAACAGGGAAAAACTTTCTCCTAACCAGAGACTAGGGAGTAACAAACTAAAAGGGAGACTGACTCGAGCCTAATAGTTGTCATGCAATCCACAATAGTCCTAGGTTGAGGTATCTAACAAGAGTTTGACTCACACAGGCAGTGAGTCAACTCAAGTCTATCTCTACGTACGTTCAACTTTCTCGAAAGTTGATCATACGACTCCTACAGAAAGGAGATGAGAAGCAAAAGCAGATAAACATCAAAAGCAATCATCACACTCTATATGCAAACAAGCGGCTCATACAAGGCTGGGCTTTAGTCAAGGGGTCATATCAACCTCGACAAACAAGCCAACACTGGAAGGGGTGTCTGAGGCTCTTAACCACTGACATTGACCGTCAGGGTGAGCAAATGAAAGGTAATGAGGGTTAGACCTCATAGCTCTTAACCCGACCTGGGTGAGCTCGAGACAAAGAAGGTGTGGGGGTCCAGAATGAGGGACCCTATTCCACCTGACTGACTCTATACAAGATTTTTGGGTGTTTATTCAAAAGCATCAGCACGTAGTGCGAGCGTAATGAAAGACTCAACTGAATAGCAGGGGATTGATTGCAAATCCCTTCTATCTGCCAATCGCCTCTTCACTTAGGAGGTCTTAACATGTAACCATGCCTCAACAAGGAGGTCTTAAGCACAAATATAAACAATCACAGTCATTGCCTCTTAAGGAGGACTTCAGCCAAATGCCTACCAAAAGAAAACGACAGGGCTTCCAGACTACATGGAGTTAGAGAGGTTACCTAGGTGGTATGCCAACCACAAGCAAAGCAAAGCTCAAGCAATGAGCTAAAGCGACTAAAGTACCTGTGCAAAAGTCAAACAAGTCAATATTCACATTCAGATAAATCAAACAGACACAACAGTGTTACAACCAATATGTTCACAAAGCAAGTCAACAAGTAAACAACTCAAGTGAGTTCATCACCCAAGGACCTACAACACAATCAAGGTTAGTGTACAAAGTAATTTGCATCTCAAGTCATGAGATCAACACCAATCATTAGGACTAGAAGCTTGAACCTGAAATACAAAGCTCAAAAGGTGAGTACAAACCACTAGTACCAAGACTAGGGTCAAAGACAAAGCAAAAAGTCAAAACAGCAACCAATATTCAACATGACTCACATTTAATCCAATAAGAACATGTCACAAAAGGATCAAACTCAAATCAATAAGAAGAGCCATCTAATGAACATGCTAAGGCAATGGCACACAATGACGATCACAATTGGATATTCAAATGAGAAAAACCATATTAAAACAAAAATGAATCCAATGATCATGAAAACTTTTATGTGATATCAACATGTTAAACACAAGCATCATGCAAAAAATTGGAATCAGAAGAGATCAAATGGCATGTCAATAAAAATGAACAAAAGCATCATCCAAATGTGTGACACACATTGTCACACCTTACATTCATGTGTCCAAAACAGAGATGGAAAATGATAAAATTGCACAACCAAGCCTCAAAAATCATGCAACATGTTAGGAATCAGCATACCAAATTTCAAAGCCATTGGACAATGTATGAGCCTTTCACAAAAGAATTGGTACAACATGTCACATTTTGCATCATGTCCAAATAACAGTCCACAATTAAAAGTCCAGAAATGATAAAATCAGGAAATGAATACCACAAAATAATAGACATCAAGATGAACATGTGGCAAAAAATTGCATTCAATTTGGATCAATATTCTATTTGTTATGATTTTTAGAAGTTGCATGAAATATTTGAAATAAACATGAAAAAATGTTGAAAATGGAATATGAATGGAAATTGGAAACTGCATCATGTGAGGATCGAACCATGTTCATAAAAATAGAGGCGCTGGGAAAAAATATTCACAATTGCCTTCGCCTGGAATCGAAGGGAGGTTGGAGGCGCATTCAAAACGCTGTCGTTTCTAAGCCAAACCCTAGCGCCTGCTTGCAAACGGCGGAGGACGGTGGAGCAACCGTCTTCTCCGACCGTCTCCGGCGGAGCTCCACCAAAATTTTTTTGCAGAATTTTATGATATCTATATGGTTGGAAAGGTCTCGACGAGTAGATCACGAATATCCTATTACCTAAGCCTAGTTCATCATGCATTTTCTGAATCGAAGCAAAGAAGTTTCTAGATCTAAACTTTAATTCAACATAACTTCATCAATTCTCAACCAAAATTAAATCTAATCACATTAGAATTCTCACCAAAACGAGATCTACACAATCATATACATGAAATAGCAAATGGTGAAGGTCGAAAATACACCTACTTAGAATGGCAGTGTTGAAAAACAGTGTTCTCGAGCCTCCAAATGATCCAAATCTTCTCCAACAACCTTGATTTGAAGCTTTGAATAAGGATTAGTGGTTGAAAGCTCCTAGATCTTGCTTAATTTGAACCTTCCATTGATGTGTTCATGTGCTTGAATGTCTTCAAAAGCAGCTCAAATTCCACGAAAAATAGATGAATCATGCTCCAAATTCCATGAAGATGCAGGATCTATGAAGAAAATGTGTGTTTATGTGAAGAATTTTTGAATTTCAATGAGAGAGAATTTTGGAGGGGAAATGGATTCTAGATCTAGAAATATGATTATGAGCAATTCTGTTAGGATTAGCCTTATATACCTCTTCTTAATCATGTTGTAATTAAGTTTAAGCATGGCTAATGAAAGATTAATGAAATATGGGGTGTATGACCAAAAATGCAAAATGAGTGGTGCATGGCTCAATCCCACGTGAACAGTAGCATGTTAGTGTGTAAAACCATTCAAAATCCTTTCATGAACACATTTGGATTGGAATTTTGCATGTATGATGCACCAAATTTAAATTCCTCATTTTCCCTCCAAAATACTCATGCATGCACCAATGATCATGTGATGTGATTTCATGCAATGCAATGATAGATTTGGAAAATATTGGTCATGACATGCATTTTGCAAAAAGAGTGACTCCATTTGGAGTTTTGAAACAAAAGTTATGGCATTTTGAAGTTTCATGCACCCTTGATGATCATTTGCTCACAACTTCTCAACCCTTCATCAGATGCTCATGATCTTGGACTTTTTGAAAATAGGAGAGAAATATATTCAACTTTAATGTTGACCAAAATTTCATTTGAAGCTTCTTTGATGTTGGAAAGTCAAGTTGAAGATGGTCCAAAAACTTGCCATTTTTGGAAACTTTCAATTAGAGGTCACTTTCCATTTTGGGAAACTTTTGATCCGACTTCAAAATCTTCAAGGTATGTGTTTAACATGATGAATAAACCTCTTTGGGACATGAATGAAGTGTCTCAAACCATTTCTCCCCCTCCTAGCCCTCAGTTGACTTTCAGTTGACTTTTATGGGCCTCAGATGACCTAGCCATGCTCTGATCAGCTTGAGCCCCTACCACTTGGGAAAATGGCTCAGAAATGAAATGCTAGCTTATACAAGCCCAATATAATGATCATATGATCCTCATCCCAATAGAATCCTCCTCTCCTTGAGAAACCCTGGTAGGAAGAATGCCATTGATTAGGGTTGACCAGAGGTCAAAACCCTAATCTAAGGAACTGGAGCATGAACAACAAAACCCTGGAAGATGATAGAACCATGATGATGGTAATATATCCTTGCTCACAAGATAATGCTCAACCTCCTTGAAGAATCAAGAAACCTTGATTGCACTGCAAGCCCTCAGATGGTTGACCCCCACTTCATCAAGACCCTCAGGCTTGAATCATATCACTTCCCCATCTCTGAAAAGACTTTGGAGGATGACTTCATTATTCACATGACATGCAATATGCAAATGCCTAATGTCCTAAAACATGACATACAATATGCTAAACTAGTCCCAAGAAGATGAGGGCAAATTTTAAGGTGTTACACATACTATAACAAGGTTGTGTTAACCTGACTCCAAATGATTTTTGTTAATCATTTAATGGCACCAACTTGCATACTATGAATGACTTGATCACCATTGTGTTCTTATCAACGACTCGTTCACTGTATTTCACCCATTCATATCAATAAACTTTAATTTCAAATTTTTCCATAGGCATTGAATTAAAATTACCATTTTTGAATGAACAATCTTATTTGCGAGTCAACACTTAGCATCAAAGAAATTCCAAATACAGTGGAAGAATTGATAAAGTGAAAGAAGTCTAGTCAGGGGCAAATCACTTTGAGCATCAGTTAATTCGAGCTAATCACCCTAAGGGTCATCTCGCCAAGAGTAATTTGCTTCAAGACTCAGACTGGGGCAAGCCACCTCAGAGCTCAGTAAGTCCAACTATCCAAGGAAAGTCAATCAAGAGTCTACCTTTCCAACATTTGGTTAGTCAAGTTCGGACCATTACAAGTTTCAAACACTTGGAGCAAGCCATCTCGAGGTAGTCTCATGGCAAGTTGTTTCCAAACCCACTTTCAAGGTGAACATTTTCAAAGACCCAACAGACTGGGGCAAGATGAGCCACAGAGGGGCAGAACCTCTTTCTTCATGCTTTCAAACTGCTCAAACAAATTCTACCATACGTCAACCACTATTGAGTTTAAGACGACTGCCCGGAAATTATGCTAGCATGATTCATTAATCCTCCAAAAGGATCCCATTGGCTAAGTTGTGGCTATCAAGCTTGATAAATTCTCCTTTGATAACATCTACCATAAAATATTTGGTTGAGTTCTTGGTGTTGAGGAATCAGAATCTCTGTAAATAGTCCCTACAAACTCCCAGTCTGCCAAGTGTCAGCATTCTCATAATCATGATCATTCATATATCATGCATAAAAGAATTCAAATCATGCATAGCCGAAATGTACTTCGTGCTCATTTTGCATTGACCTAGGTCTTGTTGTTGATCCTATATCCTTTGACCTCTAATTCCAGTTTGTCTCTGGTGCCCTTAAACCAACATCCGGTTTTCGCAGTCATTTTCAAGTCCAATTGTTGTTGGCAAAATCCGTTAAAAGTTGGTTATAATCCATTACTTGCGGTTAAGAGTCCAATTGTTGTTGAACTTTATTCCATTATCAGGTCATATATGAACCTGTTGTTCAGTGCTATTCAGGTCATATATGAACCTGTTGTTGAACTTTATTCCATTATCAGGTCATATATGAACATGTTGTTCAGTGCTATTCAGGTCATATATGAACCTGTTGTTGAACTTTATTCCATTATCAGGTCATATATGAACCTGTTGTTCAATACTATTCAGGTCATATATGAACCTGTTGTTGAACTTTATTCCATTATCAGGTCATATATGAACCTGTTGTTCAATACTATTCAGGTCATATATGAACCTGTTATTGAACTTTATTCCATTGTCAGGTCATATATGAACTTGTTGTTGAGATTTATTCCAGTATTACCAAGTTCTTGATATTCCCCAACATTGTCAGGTCATATATGAACATGTTGTTGAGCTTTATTCCAGTATTACCAGATCCTTGATATTCCCCAAGATTGTCAGGTCATATATGAACCTGTTGTTGAGCTTTATTCTAGTATTGTCGGGTCATATATGAACCTGTTTTGAAGAGTCTTTCTCTATGGTTGTTTCAGTGTTATCAGGTCATATATGAACCTGTTGTAGCATTTTTTTCCTTATTCGGGTTTAGTAAGTCATATGTGAACTTACTACCGAAATCTCTGGTATTCTAAGTATCGTTTATCAAATTTCACTTTGAGTACTCCCCAGTGAGTGTCTGATTCTCCAGCAGGATTGTTTTCCCCAGCAAGTTTGTTTTTTTTTGCCATTTGACTGTCTCCCTGTGGACCATCAGCATTCCCCACAGATTGGTATGTCTAGTAGCATCTCCTGTTAAGGGTTCACTATATCCCTAGCAGATAAAAATTACAAAAAAAAAAGAATCATGCATCCATGCATATCATATCATATCATATCATATCATATCATATCATATCATATCATATCATATCATATCATATCATATCACATCATGTCATAGGGATTCAGGATCAAAATCCGGGTCTTCTTAGTATTTAACCATCTCCCACTATGATCATATGAAGAGTGTCCTGCTTCATATTCTCTAGTTGAAGATACTTAAATAGGGGCAACTGTCATACCCCGATTTTGGTCCTGAATTTTTCCATTTTTTTTATTTTTCATTTGGCACGTGGCCTAAAGTTCATTTGCATACATTCATGACCAAAGGCAACCGTCCATTCCCAAATCCATTTTTTTTTATAAACATTGGTTATTATCTAAGCTTTTCGATCATGTTGCTTTTTTTTTATTACAAAGTGGATTTTAGTTATTTGACTCTTTTTAATTTCCAATTTCAATTTAATTTCAAAGTAAATCTAATTCCAAATTTCAAGTTAATCTTAATTGTTTTTTTTACTAATGATTCAAACTCTAATTGATTTTTATTTTCAAATAAATGTTAGAATTGATATCGAAGTAATTTTAACAAATTATAGATTAATTTGATTTTAATTGGTTTTATTGGTTTTTTGATTTTAAATTGACATTTAGATGAGTTTTAGATTATTTCAAAAAAATCCATATCCATTTCTATAACCACAAATTCATTTCATTCAAACCAAATTCCATGAATAATTTCAAACCAAGTTACAATTTCACTTCCAATTCATTCTACATTTTACACTAACCAAATTCAAACATTCATTACACCATTCAAATGTCCAAATAATCATTGTAGCAGGAAATTCATAGCAGTCCAAAAAAAAAGGGAGATTACAATCATTTCTAATTCCATCTATGCACAATCCATCAAATTGCATTATTTGAAACAAAACTACGGAGTTGGTGTCGACGTTTTTTCAACCTTGATAACGTGACCGTTTGAATCATCCTGTCATAAACACTAGCAAGAAGACAAGCAGAATGTAGTATCGTGAAAGCCACAGTTACAAATGTAAGAAACCTGTCACAGCAATACCAAGACAAAGCCATAAGTAGATACCGTGAACTTTCCATAATAAAGTTGGAGCTACAATCAATTCTTGTTACAAACTATCCATGGATACATTAGAATCATAAAGAACAAATGTCTAATGGAGTTCTACTGTTACAAATCTAAACCAATCACATATCATGTTGATCCATAAACTACCAAATGTTATATTCCAAAACTGTAACTCGTTTTACATGACAGGGATATTATTTTTACAATAAGTATTTACAGCAAGGTGATCCAACAGGCAGCCTGCATCATTCAAAACCAAACTCTCGAACTGCAAACGGCAGCCTAGCTGTGGGATGAACCAAATATGCTAGTGACCACGCTCCCGGATCCAACACTGCCAACAAAGTTGCAAAATTACAACCTGCAAAACAACAGCACCCCACACATATACAAAAGCAAACCATGACAGTAACCTCACACCACACCTATCGAAACTCAAAGTTGATTTAATTGTTGCAACACATGACATGCTTGCTGAATAGGTGGTTTGGATATGAAGTTCAAATCTAACTTTAACCTTAAAAATAAAGAACCAATGCAATGCGAAGAAGCATCCAAAAACAGTGTTGTCAATTTATCTAGGGAAGATTCAATATAAGATACATTAGATTTCCGGATTGGTTGGACCATCATCAATGCCAAACGTGACATGCAACATGAACGTTGATTGTGGAAAACTTCCTGTCCAAAACAGATCCAACATCAAATGGTCATACACAAACATAAATGACAATCCAAATCCTACACTAATTTAAGCATCAATCCAATTCCATAAGACAAGTCCATAAGCATTAATCTAATTCCATAAGACAAGTTCAAAACCAATCCACAACCAAGGAAGCATACCTTGTGGCAATAAAAAAAACCTGGGCGGTCCTTTGCAGATGTTGCTGGTAGCAATAGTTCAAAATGGGCTTATTCAGAAGGAAATGATAAATTAAGACCTGCTATGGGATATTCATCAAAGGAATATTTTTCTGGAGATAGATGTTCAAATGAGGAAGATGTTATGATTAAAGACCATAGAGTGTTGGACACAAGAAGAGAACGGGACCTGAAAACTCCAGCTTCGCTAGTGACAGAGCAAAGTTGGAGGAATCCACACAATATTAATTCAACGACTCTCAAATCCAACCAGCCTCCGATGAACAGAATGTCATGTCAAGGGTGAACTCTGTAACACCCCGATAATAATAAAATAATTATTTAAAATTGAGTTAATAATTTATTTATTAATTTAATTAAATAATTGGGAATTTTATTATTATTATTATTTGTTGGATTATTATTATTATTATTATTATTTGGAAAATATATAAGTTGGAAATAAGAGAAAAGAGCCTCATTTGGAACAGAAGGGTTTTCACGTGAAAAGTTGAGAAGCTGCAGAGAAGAGGAAAAAGGGCAAGAGAAAAACTGAAGAGCACGGTTGAAGAACGGAAAAGCTAAAGCTTAGAATCGTCGGATTAACTCAGGTAAGGGGGGCTTATCGTCGATTAATGGGTATTATGGGATAATATGTAGTGGGTAGTGATAAGCCGTTAAGTTAGCCCTAATTGGAACTGTATATGCTGAAATTGATGTTGGTTAAACTGTGTAAAATCTGTAAATTGAATCGGTAGTTGTGTGAGTCTTGAATGTTAGACTAGGGCAAGAACCCCAACCAAAAACTTGAATCGGTACTACCAATTTACCAAAACAAATTGTTATGTTTAGAGATGGTTTCAGATGAGGAAACGGCCGGAAAACCGGATCTGCGTAAGCTGACAGAACCCTGGAATAATGCAGAAAATCTGAGTCTGCGCGCGAGCGGTCGACCATAGGGTCGGCGTGCGCTGACCCGTGAGGCATGCGCCGACTGCATGCGTCGACGCAAGGGATTTTGCGCTGACCCGTGAGGCATGCGCCGACTGCATGCGTCGACGCAAAGGAGTTTCGCGCTGACTCCCTCCAGTTGGGCAGAGTGGAAAAATTGGATATTTAATGTGGTGTACATAATTGAGAGCTGAACTATGTTGGTACATGATGTGATAGGGAATTATACCCCTCTGTTATGAGCAGTATAAGTATTAGTAGAAAGTGCTAATACTGTGTTTAATTGATTTGCATAATAATGATGTGTTGATGATGTATGATGGCATGCATAGTGAGGTGAATGTATATATTATGCCTGTGTTGTGAATGGACTGCTGTATGGCTTATATGTGTGAGCTTATGTCCGTTGTGAATTGTTGTTGATGCTGCATTGCTAGATGATTAGCGTGCATAGCATAGCCTTCGGGGTTGTAGCTAATTCCCATGGTGAGGAATTAGTGAGTGAATCATTGTGGAGTTGTTGTTGATGTTTGCATACTAGATGATTAGTGTGCATAGTCTAGCCTTCGGGGCTGTAGCTAATTCCCATGGTGAGGAATTAGTGAGTGAGTCATTAGATCTCAATGAGTGGAACTAATGAGCTTAGTAGCCGTATCCGGAGGGATCGGTGAGCTTGAACTATATGTTCAAGAATAGTCGGTACCGCACGTGTAGAGTCTCATTGCATAATGAATGTATGGCATATAATATGAATGGATGTATTCCAGTATTATATGTGGGTGGTGTGTTGTGTTGTTGATGTTGATTGTGGTCGAGAATCTACTGTTAAGTATGTTGTTGGAACGGATATTGCTGTTGCTGAATGCGTAGTATGATTAGGGTGATTTAATGCGTTAATTACTTAACATTACATAATGTTGTATAATGCTTATTTATAGATTGAGGAACTCACCCTTACACCTATTTTTCAGGTAACGAGAAATGAATCGAGTAGAAGCTAATGCTTGGAGTCTAGAGTAGTTCTTATGGGTCATGCTCTGATAGATGTAACATCGGGAGGGGGTGTTTTAACTAAGTTGTTATTGGTTGTTGAATGATTTACATGTATTGTGTTACATGTTTTACTTGATGTAGAATTTATTCCGCTGCGAATTATGCAAAGAATCTTATTTTAATTGAATAAATGAGCATGACATGATAATATGATGAACGTTGAAAAAAAATGATTGTGTGACACCCTTCGGGGCATAATTACTCTGATGAATATATTGTTATTTTAATTATAATAATTTGGGGTGTTTAGAAGGGTGTTACAAACTCCTTCTACAACCTTCTTCAGAAAGACCCTAACAGCCATCCAAAATCGAGTTTCAAAACCAAAGTCAGGTGAAAAACAAAAGCTCCTCATGTTTTCACCGAATTCACTGCAGTAAAACATAAAGCAACTAGTCAAAGCAGTAAAAGTTCAAAAATCCCAAAATGGAATGGAGACAAAATTCGAAGAAAAAGCACAGGTTCAGATTACCTTTTCCAAGTCCAAGCATCAAAGAGACCGATTCAAACTGAGTCCGCCAAAAGGACTTCGCAGAGATGCTTGTTTTAATCTACCATACAACAACCCTAAACTCTAATTGCAAGATATAAAAGGTGAGAGGTGAGGCGGATAAGAAGGACAGAAAAATCAGAGGAAAACCCCTAATCCCAAAATCAAAAAACCTGGATTGAAAAGGCGAAGAAGGAAGATTTAAGCTTCACCGTCGCCGTCGTCACCGCCGAAGTACCACGTGAACACCAAAGCTGACCTCTGTGCGATCTACAAACCGGCAACAAACATTTCTCCGATCTGCATCAACAAACAACCTCAAAATACACCACCGCGTACAAAACGCCATTCAGTTTCGGTAGCTGCTTCTTCACCGGAAATCATTTGAAAACACGGTATACTAATCTTAACCTTGGATTTGTTTTTCTTACTGTAGGGGATTGAAGAATGTCTCTCTCGCTTTTTATTTTTTTATTTTTTTTAATATTGCTTTTCTTTCTGTAGAAATTAGGTTTGAGTTTGTTGATATATTGTTGAATAAGTGGCAATTAAGTGTTACAGGTTTTTCAAAGTTAATATTTTTTCTCACTGCTAAAAAACAGACGCATGGTAGGTTTTAATATTCTATTTCTAATTAATTTTTCTTTAAGCCTGAAAGGATAAGAAATTGTTTAGATACGATGACTTTATTTTAATTAAAAGTTTCTTATCCTTAAAATGTTAATTTGTTTCTAACTTATAATAACAAGTGGGTTCTTGTCCATTTTCTTTGCTATTGGTAGCTTACTGGCATGACTTTAATTCTTTTTAGATTGGTAGTTCTTAATTAAATCATCAAATAAATGCCAATTGAATAATACTGCTTGATTTATGTATATATTTTTCATCTTTAGGAATCCTATTTGTAAGAGTTAATGTGTTTTGATTATAGTATATCTCTTTAATTATGTTGTTGTTGCGATTATCTCGATTACCTTGTTTGCGGAGAATTTATTTTGGCATATATGCTAGAGTTTTTGTTTGAGATGTGTTCGATGTAATCCATAAATAATATAATGTGAGGTTGTTAGATTCTATTTCATTGCGTTGAGTTGTTGGAATCGGGTTTATTTTAATATGTGTATCCGGTCATTTTATGCCGTTATGCCGCCCAAATTTCAATAAATTAATAGAATATTTCACCACGTTTCGGTCCTTGCATACGACATTTCAACTCTGTTGTCGCTATGTACAAACCGGTTTATGAGCACATGTTGGCCGATTCAATCAAAATATTTTAAATTCAATACTGTCACTTATTTCTCTTTAAGTTAATTAATTAAAGTTTGGATTAAATTAGATAATTTTGTTAACTAAACTTAATTAACTTAATTATTTGATTATATTAATTTTTAATCAAACAATTTTGATAATTAATTTTAATTACCTTAATTAGATGATTTAACCGAATTTTAATCAATTAATTTTTGTTATTTAAATATTGATAAATTTATTTCACTACCATTTCAATCTCCTTAAACTAAATCATTTCAATCTCATCAATCCAAAACCATGGTTAACCCATTAAAATCACACAATTCTCCGTTCAATGTCGAGCCCCATTTTCAAATATCTTTGTAAGTCGATTGCTTCTAGCATCGTCATCAACCTCACATGGTTTACTCTTGGGCCTTCTTACAATGAGCTTTTAAGCAATATCAACTTAATTTTCAATAATTTCAAACCTTTGTACATTAATCATTTTTATTTTAACTTCAAATCTTTTTCTCAATAAAGTTGGAAGAAAAAGATTACCTGGATGGAATATCCAGTTGTAATCTCGAATGCTTGGCCCAAGTTGTAAGAGCTTGTAAGCCCTATGTATTCGTCTTCTTTTCAAAATATTTGTAAATATTCAAACGTATTTTTCTAAATAAAATGTGAAGAAAAAGATTATCCTGGATGGAATATCCAGTTATAATCCCGAATATTATGCTCAAGTTGTAAGAGCTTACAAGTCGTAAATATTCGTCTTCTCTTCCACACTCCAATATTCAAATCTTTTTCTAAATAAAATATGAAGAAAAAGATTATCCTGGATGGAATATCCAATCATAATCCCGAATATTAGGCTCAAGTTGTAAGAGCTTGCAAGCCATAAATATACGTCTTCCCTCCAAAACCCTCGTAAATATTCGAACTATTTTCTTAACAATATTGGAAAGAAACAGGCTGCCTGGGTGGAATGTCCAGACGTAGTCCCGAGTGTTAGACCCAAGCTGTAAGAGCTTCTAAGTCACAAGTACTCGTCTTTCAAACTTCAAAATACCTGATTCTTACCCTAATACTTTTTCAATAAAGATGGAAATGGAACATGGTGTATACCGTGCACTCCTGAGGTTAAGATTCGAGGCGTATGCCTCGCCTATCTTAGCTCTCGCCATCGTCTAAAAATGTCAATGCGGTTTCTTCAAACCTTTTCTCAATCAAACCTAAAAATACTTAATCTCTATTAAATACTTTTGCCAATGAAGATGGAAATGGAACATGGTGTATACCGTGCACTCCTGAGGCTAGGATTCGAGATGTATATCTCGCTCATCCAAGCTCTCGCCATCACTCAAAATACATCCAACCAATCAAACTCTTTCCTCGCCGCCGTGCGATTAATCAAAAACCTTTTTCATAAATGAAAGATATATTGTCTTAAGGTGATGCAAAACAATGTTTCGGCCACGATTGTTGAATCTTGATAAGCGACGCTTTTCCGAGTGTAGATTTATAAATCCGTTCGATGTGTGGTATGCGTCTACTCCTCATCTGTTTTGGGTAAAACAATGTTTTTGTCGACTAATACAATATAGCTTTCGCCAAACTCGACCAACAAACAAACATTTTTCTACCCAGAACTACGTAAGCCTTGATTTCTCTTTTGAGATACATAGGAGCAGGATTCGTAAATCTTGTCAGGCCCACTAATAAAAAACTTAAGTTTAGTCCTTCGTCAAAAATCCAAAAACATTTCCTGCTCATCCTTTCTTTCTTTCCCACCTAATAATTCGAAAAGCCTATTATTTCAACTAACACTAACGCACACAACTAACCTAATGGTTCCCGTTGAGTACAACGGACGTAAGGGGTGCTAATACCTTCCCCTTGCGTAATCGACTCCCGAATCCTGATATTGGTTGCTGTCGTACCTCGAAAAAAAATGGGGATACTGTAAGACCCCAATTTTGTCTCTAAGATCCCTCATGGCATCATATCATATCATATCATTGCCTCAAGGATCATTGTGCACCTTTGCTTCCCTCCTAGTGGGTGGGTATCTTGTGAGTGTGGTTCTTGATCACCAAGCATGTTTAGCACTTGTATATCATTGCTTTTCATTTGTTTACTAACCAAAGGTACAAAAATATTGTCATCTAACCTTGTTTCTTGCAGATGAAGCAAACTAGGTCAAACAGTCAAATCATTCATTGAACAATGGATGGTGGCCATTCTTGAAGAATTTGGGCACCATGATCATTCATCAAGAGTTCATATGAGTTATGATATCATTTGGAATCAAGATCTCAAGAGAAAGAGGCTTGAAATTCATCAGAAAATGGCTCAGTCAACCAAAACCCTAGCAAAGTCAACTGTGGTCAACTGTGCATTTAATCAGGGATTGGAAGGTGTAAGATGGTTGGAAAGGTCTCATTCATGTCCACACAAGCCTCATATAACATTACAAACATCCACAGTGAAGGATTTGAGGTCAGACAAAAAGTTTCCCAAAATAGTAAGGACCTGTAATTTTCAACTGCCCAAAATAGAAAGTCCTTCGCCTCAAGATTACATGTCCAAGCAAGCTTCAAATCAAATTTTGTCCAACATGAAAGTTGAATACCTTGCTCTTGCCTTTCCAAAAAGTCCAAGAACACTCATTTCTCATTTATGGTTGGCAAGTTATGATCAAATCATTTTCAAGAATTTTGGGATTTCAAAGTGGCATAACTTTCAAACCATTTGGCCAATTTGGGTGATTCTTTTTTGAGCAACTCCCATTTAACATGAGCTATCATAATGCATCATCACATTTCATCAAAAAGCATCACATAAAAAGGTCATTTTTCAAGTGATCAATTTAAATTTTGGTGGGAAAAAAGGCCATTTTCAAAAGTACATGGAATTTTCATGCCAAACCAATTTGAATAGCTTCTAAACATGATTTGTGACTTGCTTCAACAGATATTTCACTGTTCCATTGGCTGCATCATCAAAAGGGCAATTTTGCCAAATTACATAACAAGCTCATTTTTTACTAATCCATTTGGTTTGTGCTAATCATGTTTAGTAGCTGGATTAACAGAGGGTATAAGAGCTTAATCATAACTGAATTCCAAATCCACATTCATTTTCTCAGATCCAAAACCAAAATTCTCCAAATTCTCTCAAAATTCTTCAAACTTTTTTTCACTTCTCCTTCGAATTTCATGATTCTTTTTGTTTTCTCTTGTGTTAATCATCATATATAGGTACTATTGAAGATCTGTTTAAAGCTAACAGTGGAAGATCTTGGCAAAATCGTGGCTGTTAAACATCTTGCTCATCCATGGCATCTTGAAGTTTCTCCATCATCAAGCATTTCTGAGCTAAACTACCATTTCTATTCATCTTCCTAAGCATCATAGGCTACCTGTTTTGGCAATTGGAGGCTTGAAAAGCACAAGAACACGAACTGCACCTTCAAGAGGTATGAATCCAAATCCTTCGATTCTTGAAATTAACATGTGGCTTAGGTAGATTGTGGAACATAGGTTACACTGCAACTTAGATCATGAATTTTCATTAGGTATTGATGAAGTTATGTGGATCTGAATGTTTGATTGTGAATCTTGTTTTGGCTCGATCCATGAAGCATGATTAGAATTAGGTTAATTGCTTGTTGGATTAGTGATCTACATGATGTGATGATTCGATTGGTATATCGCTTGCTAGTTTTTGTGAGAAAAAGTTCATGATGATGATGAACATCAAGAACATGTTGAATGCATTCCATTTTCGTTCCAGATTTCGCGTTTGATCTTTGTTGCCTGGCCTTGCATTCAAATTCCTGTTTCCCGCGCCATCTAGCCATTCGCGTGAGGACACCTCACTTAATGAAACGCAGAGTTTCATTAAGTGAGCGGCATAATTACAACAATGCCACGCCTCCATTTAAATTCATTTTATTTTGTTAAATGCTTATTTCATTTTCATCATCAATTTCAAAATTTCATAAATAATCCTTGGATGATCCAAATTGCGTGGGGATTTTGCATCCATCTCCATTTTTCATCTAGGTTTTTATAGGTATGATAACAAAAGTTGTGCATGGATGGTTTTTATTTTGGTCTAATGTCTTTGATCATGTATGCTTTTTTCCTATGTCCTACCATTTCTTTCATGAAATCTTGATGCCTAATTAGAAATGTGTGAAATTTTACATGTGCATTCTAGACTCACTCCTGGTCATTTTGATATGTGGTTTGTAATTTTTGAGTTCCTGGATTGAGAGATATGATATGATCTTTGTAGGTGTTACATTTTATGCCATACCATTCCTTGTGCCTCTTCATGATTTTATTTGCCTTGCCATTTAAACTTGAATTGAGCTGGATTTTTGCATGATTGATCTTACGAATGTTGAGAATACATGTGAATTTTTCTGGATTTGTTGAGTGCATTTTCTATTTGTTTGATAATTTCTCCCCTGCTTGACCAATTGTTGACCATTTGTGAGACATGTTTGTATTTGATTTGTGAAATTCTGGTTATTAATTGGATGGATTTGAAATTTGGCATGTGTATTGTAGACATCTTGAGGTTTGCCATGGTTTTAGTCCCATTCATTTATCATGTTGTATCTCTGTTTTATGATTGGTTGAAGTGGATGCATGTTTTGATGCCATGTATGAGCTTGTATGAACTTGTGTTGACTTTATGATTTTCATTGACTTGCTTCCCTTGGTCCAAATGAGCTGAAATTTGGTGTGATTGACATGTTATGAATGCTGTTTGATCATGAATTTTTTGGGGATTTATTGAGCTATTTTGGTATTGGTTTGATTGTGATCATTCTGTTTGCTCCCATGTGATTCCAAAATGCATAGTTTGACATGTTTAGCTTATGAAATGGATTTGGTGCATAGTTTTGATGTGATACTAATTGGATTCTATTCTTGTTTGATAAATCTTGATTTTGATCAATATTCACTTGCTGTTTTGAATTTTTCACCTCCTTTTGACCCTAGGCTTGTCCTAGTGGTCTTACTTCTCATGTTTGAATTTGATTTTTCAGGTTAAGAAGCAAATGCTTTGAGGAGATTAGTGCAAGTTGATTTAACTTGGTTGATTGTTATGAACTAACTTGTCTATTTTGTAGGATGCTTAGCTCACTTGCCTTGAGCTTGTGCTTTGCACATGTGATTGATTGTGTTGTCTGTTGGTTCTTATGCTGTTGGTTTTGACTTTGTGATTGGTATACTGATTATATTTGATTGATTTCAGGTACCATAGTTGCTAATAGTTCTTTGAGAACTTGCATTGATTTGCTTGATAGCATTTGCATTGAGGTAGACTCTCTTGTCTCCATGTAGTCTGGAAGACCTGGCTTGTTATTTAGCCAGGCACCTGTCTGAAGTCCTCCTTAAGAGGCAATGTGTGTGATTGTTTAAATTTTGTCCCCAAGCAGGTGAAGTCCTTTTAATAAGGCAATTGGTAGACAAAAGAGATATGTAGCCTATCTCCTACTATTCTGTGAGTCACTCACCTTGCTCACACTACATGTGTTGATGCATAGTGAGTAAAAGCCCAAGATCTATCGAGTCATTAACTTGTGGAGAGAGTTTCATCTTTCTGAACTCCCACACCTTCTGATATTCAATGCTCTCCCTGACCAGGGATAAGAGTGATGAGGCACACCCCTCATATCCTTTCATCTGCTTCACCTTGGCTCTCAATGTCAAGGTTAAGAGCATCATTGACCCTATTCCAGTTGACTTTTAAGTCTAACCTTTTGATTAAGCCTAATTGTTTGGTTATAGTGAGTGCTAAATGTTTGTTTGATTGATTGCTTCATGTGTACATGTTTGCTTGCATACCTTTGTGCATTTATCATCATTGATTGTTCATTATGGCATGATCATCCTTTCATTCTTTGTGACACATTTGTGTTTGCCTATTGAGGACAATTGTAAGACCATGTTCTTTGGCCATTGTTCCTATGATTTGGAAGGGATAGAGTGTAAGACCATTTCATTTGGTCACTCATATCCTCTTAGCCTTGTGCTTCTTGTTTGTTTGTTGTATGTGAGGGTACAATTATAAGTCCATGTTGTTGGCATTTGTATTCCTATGATCATCCTTTGGAGGTTGGTATAAGCCCAGATAGATTGGCATCTGACATCCATATTTTGTTTTCTTTTAGGAGATTAGAGTAAGACCAATTGTTGGCATCTGATATCCACTCTTTTGTTTTGTTTTGCTTTTGTGAGATTGGAGTAAGACCATTCATTGGCTTCCGGTATCATTGTGTGTTTTAGGAGATTGGTGTAAATCCATTTATTGGTATCCGATATCCGCTTTTGTGTGTGAGATTGGTATAAGTCCATTGATGGCATCCGGTATCACCTTGCTTTTATGTTACTTGTTTTGTTGCCTTATTCCAAAGGACACACTTGAATCATCTTCCATATGATTTCAAGAGGTGAACTTCTAGGAAGTTTTACACTCCATTGTCCATCTTCACCCTTTTTGTTTCAAAATCCCTTTTCACTTGTTGGATTTTAAAAACTTGTAAATGCATGTTGTGCAAACATTCTCATATTCCTTTCAAATTAGAAACTTGGACCTTAAGTCCTTGATTTTTCAAACTTCACTTTCATAACACTTCTTTCTGAATTGAACCTTAACCATACCTTGACCATATTTTGTGAATAATCATAATCACTTAACTTCACCATTCAATTGTTTTGGCTTTGTCCATTGTTAATATGTTTTCATACATTAGCCATAGGTTTCAATTACCATAGTGGTTGATGTAAACCTTACCTTATCCTTAGTGAGTTGATTGTAAGTCTTCCATACTTATTATAGGGTTAACCCCTCACTAGTATGTTGAAGCCGTCCTCGTATGGTGGATTGTTGAATTCAGGTTGAGTTTTCTCCCATTGGTAATGAAAAGCCTTAGTGCTTGTGTTTTAAAATTGAACTCACTAATTTTTGGAAATCTTTTAGCCGAACTACGGCGTTTTGATCCTTACCTTTGATGGAAGGTACGTAGGCAACGGGTTCATCCGTTCAAACACAAAAATAATAAAGATGTACATTCTTTTCTCATCATCCCGTTCATGTTTGCACAATATGTCATAAACAAATAAATATTTTCATTCAACAAGTGTGAAAAGGGCTCCCTAGGAGTACCTAGGACGTGATGGGTGCCTAACACCTTCCCATTGCGTAATTTACCCCTTATCCAGATTCTCTGATCTTTTCATTAGTTTTCTATGTGTAAAACTTCTTAGGCTTTTGTTCGCTTTTTAGCCAGTCCTTTGGATAAATAAAAGTACGGTGGCGACTCGATTCATTGTACGCTTTGCTTATGGTTTAATCAATAAATCATATAGCGACGAATACACCGCTACAGAAAAGTGGCGACTCTGCTGGGGAAAACATTAGACCTTCCCTGGTGGTATTGCCTACTTTTCACCCTTGTTGTATGATATTTGTTTATGTGTTATTTGACATATTTTTGTACAATTTGGGATAACTGTATTGTTTGTAATGTTTGAATTGCTTGATATACAATTGCTGTTTGCTTTGGTGATCTCTGTGAGATGAGTTCTATACCCGAACTCGAGTGCACTCTAGGATAGGAGAATGGCATAGTCTTGTTGATTGGTGTGGAGTATTCCCTAGCCAGTTGACTTGCGAGTCCATTCACTTGGTGGAGGTCATGTTGGATTAATAATGTCACACAAGTTATTTGTGGTTAGGCATTATTCTTTCAATCATGTGCCTTAGAAGCCAAGGACCTTAGTTTACCAAGTCCATCTTGGCCTATTTTTAGGACGTAGTGCGGAGGTCGTTCAGATGTAAGATCTGATGCGATTGTTACGCGATACTACACTCATAAGAGTCTCTCTTGAGAATATTTTTGGAATACGAGTATTCGTTCCTCCGATAATATCCGAGAGATGGGACGATGATTATGGGAACCTCTGGTAGAACATGTCTGGCAGGTTTAAACCCTAGTACACTCCCTTTGGGTGGTTCTTAACCGAGACTCCATGCCCGTGACTCTCAGCAAACCCGTGATTCGTGGTTGAGTCGTTTAGATATCCTTAATATCAATGGAACTTGGGCGTTGATAAGGTGCAAACCATAATCCGCCAAAATGGATGATTGATATTAAGGATGTTAGAGCCGGTTCATGTACCGTTAATATCAATGGAACTTGGGTGTCGATAAGGTGAAAACCTAAATCCACCAAAATGGATGATTGATATTAGGGATACAATGAGCTTTCCCATGACCTTTGTTTGGTGTGGTTTGCTTGATCCTTGAGTGTGATTGTTGCATTCATGCATTCATGCATTCATCTGCATCTCATGTCATCAGAAAAAGGAGAATTTTCAAGGAACTTAAAAGGGTTTATTTGCAAAATTTTCAGACATGGAAAGACCAAAAAGGCATACAAAGAAGTACAGCTTTAGACAGCCCGATGTGAAAGAGTTAAGGAATCTGACATCTTATGTAATAGATCCCTTGGGTTTCAAAGCTCGTTATGGGAAGCTTCTGCCTCTGTTGACTACTCAGGTTGATGAGGGATTGATGAGTACTCTAGCTCAGTTTTATGATCCTCTGTATCATTGCTTCTCATTTCCCGACTTCCAGTTGCTGCCTACTTTGGAGGAGTATTCTCACCTTATTGGGATTCCTATTCTGGATCAGGTACCTTTCAGTGGCTTGGAGAGTATTCCGACTGCCCGAGAGATTGCAAGTCTGTTGCACATAGATGAAGAATTGATTAAAGCTAATCTGACTACCAAAGGCGGAATCCAGGGTTTTCCTTCCGAGTTCCTCATCGCTCAAACGACCTTTTATGGGAAGGCCAAGAGTGAGGATGCCTTTGAGGCTTTATTTGTGTTGCTCATCTATGGGTTGGTCTTATTCCCCAACTTCGACAAATTTGTGGACATGAA
This sequence comes from Lathyrus oleraceus, assembly GCF_024323335.1. Taxonomy (NCBI): domain Eukaryota; kingdom Viridiplantae; phylum Streptophyta; class Magnoliopsida; order Fabales; family Fabaceae; genus Lathyrus; species Lathyrus oleraceus. The sequence goes on from NC_066580.1 coordinate 427,212,808, forward strand.
CGCCATTAGGATCTTCTCGGTTCTTATTCCCGTTCCGACTCTGTTGGGTGATGCCTATGTCTCTTTGCACCTCAGGAATGCAAAGGGTGGAGGAGTTATCGTGTGCTGCCTGCCTTTGTTGTACAAGTGGTTTATTTCTCACTTGCCACAGACTGTTGCTTTCAAGGAGAACAAGGGATGTCTACAGTGGTCTCAGAGACTCATGCCTCTCACTAATAATGATATCTCTTGGTATGATCGCGTGTATGATACTGTGCAGATTATTGATTATTGTGGTGAATTCCCTAATGTGCCTCTTCTTGGTACATGTGGTGGGATCAGCTATAATCCCATCCTAGCACGTCATCAGCTTGGGTTCCCCCTAAAGGATAAACCTCATAACATTCTGTTAGAGGGCGTATTCTTTCAGGAGGGTAAAGATCCCCAAGGCCTGAAAGCCAGATTCGTCCGCGCTTGGCGCAAGATCTGCAAGAAGAGTAGGAATGAATTGGGTCCGAAGAATTGCATTGCTTTGGAGCCTTATACCTCTTGGGTCAGACAAAGAGCTGTCGTGTACTTGATGCCATATGACCATCCGAGACCTACACCGTTGGATGTGGCTGGGCCTTCAACCCTCCCTACCCAACGTGTAGAGGAGTTGAGAGAAGAAGACCTTTCACGTGCTTGGATCCGTGAAAGAGAGGAATTGCTTCAGCAGCTTAAGGAGAAAGACGCTCTGATTGAGTTTCTCGAGCATCGGGTGATCGACGATCCCAACGACACTTAGACTTCTTTGCTTCCTCAGTCTTCTAAGTTCTGGAAGAGGAGGTATGATCAGCTTGCAAAAGAGAAAGCCGATATGGAAGCAGCCTATGAGAGAGAGATCAAGAAGCTGTGTACTTCTCGTCTTCCAGCATCCCGAGCTATTAGGGATCCATAGGATGTTATTTTCCTTTTCTCTTTGTAATGATCAAAAATGCTGTACTTCTTTATCGAATATATTGAATGAGATATTTTCCATGAGAAATTAAAATGCTTTAAAAATTCAAAATTTGCAAATAATACCCTAAGGGTTCCTTGAAAATAAACAAAGCATATGCACAAGCATGTCATGCATCATTTGCATAAGCAGGTACCTTGTTTCTGGTCTTCTTGTTCTGACTCTATGTTCTTCATTTATTTTGAAGACAAGCTGACTCACCGGTATTATACTCGAGCCAATTCTGCAAGAGTTATAGATCGGCTAGAGCAAGAGAACCGAGAACTGAAGGAAGAGGTCGCCAGACTTGGCGCTTTGATGGAGCAACTTCTTGCTGCTCAGAATCAACCTGCTCAACCGCCTGCAACTCCTGTTCAGAGGACGGTTATTTCAGAGGTCACTGCTTCGACTGTACCAGCCAGTGCTCATTTCGTGCCCAACGCCATGCCAGCCGGGTTCCCTTGGGGTATGCCTCCAGGTTTCATGCCTGATATCCCTGCTCCAACCTTTGCTCACATGCCGGCATCTAGCCCGGTCCCTGTTGCTGCTCCTCCTATCGTGCATACCATGCCGAGGGTAGACGACACCATCTATCATTCCGAGCCGTCTGAGGGCCGGACGTTAATGAGAAGATGGACGCCATGAATGACCAATTCCTTGAGCTGAGGAAGGAATTGAAGACCCTCAGAGGTAAAGATTTGTTCGGCAAGTCTGCTGTCGAGTTGTGCCTTGTTCCCGGAGTGAAGATTCCGATTAAATTCAAAGTGCCTGACTTTGAAAAATATAAAGGGAACACCTGCCCTCTTGCTCACCTGGTCATGTACGCCAGGAAGATGTCAACGCAAACAGATAATGATCAGCTTTTGATCCATTATTTTCAGGACAGCCTGTCTGGCGCTGCGCTCAGATGGTACATGAGTTTGGACAGCGCTAATATCCGATCCTTCAACGATCTTGGCGAAGCCTTCGTCAAGCAATATAAATATAACGTTGATATGGCTCCTGACCGTGATCAGCTCAGGGCCATGTCTCAGAAGGACAAGGAGACATTCAAGGAGTACGCCCAGAGGTGGCGAGAGCTGGCTGCTCAAATTACTCCACCGCTGGAGGAGAAAGAGATGACTAAGATCTTCTTAAAGACTCTTAGTTCTTTTTATTACGAGCGGATGGTAGCAAGCGCTCCCTCTGATTTCACCGAGATGGTGAACATGGGGATGCGTCTCGAAGAAGGAGTCCGTGAAGGACGTCTAGCAAAAGAGGAGAGCTCTTCTTCTAAATGATATGGGGCGTTTAAGAAGAAGGATGGGGAGGCACATGCTGTGCAATCCCATACCAAGCCCAGAGGACCCTCTGTTCAGAGGAAGCCTGCACGGCGCAACAGCAATCAGCACCAGGTGGCTCATATAGCACCTGTATTCAGAGACAGGGCTCAATACCAGCAACCTCAACATCAGCATCAGCAGCCTCAGTATCAGCAACAACAGCGTCCACAGCAACAGGCTTATCAGCCTCGTGGAAGTACAACCAACCAAGCTAACTTGAATTATGATAGGAAGAAGATCAGCTTCGATCCAATTCCTATGTCATATGCAGAGCTTTATCCTTCCTTGTTGGAAAGGAAGTTGGTTTCTCCCAGGGATCCTCCTGCCGTGCCAGCAAACCCTCAATGGTGGTATAAACCAGACCAGCACTGCGTTTATCATTCTGGTGCTCCGGGTCATAATATTGAAAATTGTTACCCACTCAAGACTAAGGTTCAAGACCTTATGAGATGTGGAATTCTGAGCTTTGAAGATTCAGGCCCGAATGTCACCAAGAACCCATTGCCCGCGCATGGGAAGTCTGTTAATATGGTCCAAGGATGCCCTGGGAAATATAAAGTCAAGTATGTAAGCCATATTAGACGATCGTTGGTCGAATTACATCGGTTGCTGTGTCAGTACAGCCACATGGAGCATGACCACGACCGGTGCCGTATTTGTTCAGTCAACCGTCTGGGTTGCAATCAGGTACGAAGAGAACTTCAAGAATTGCTAGATGAGGGTACCATTGAGATTTTGCAGAATCGCAATGTTGATGAGGATGAACCGGAGGTTAATGTTATATCACCGGTGTTCAAATTACCTGAACCTGTTGTTATTCACTATGATAGCAGCAAGACGAAGGTTTCTCCGTCTTTGGTGATTAAGCCCGCGGGCCCTGTGCCTTATGTTTCAGACAAAGCTGTGTCGTTCAGGTACAATCCCGTTGCTGTGCAAGATGGGGTAGAAGTGCCTTTGCCTTCAACGTCTGTAACCAACATTGCTGATGTGAGCGGGTTGACCCGTAGTGGTCGCGTGTTTTCTGCACCTAAGCCCAAGGCTCCTGCTGTTTCTGATTCCGTTGAGTGTCCAGTTGGGACGGCTGTGAATATTCAGAATCCGGCACCTGTTGCCAAACCCTCCGCCTCTGTACAAAAGACTTCTGCTTCTTCAGGTGGCCCGAGTGGCATTATGGATGAAGAATCTGATGAGATGCTGAAGCTCATCAAAAAGAGTGAGTACAATGTTGTAGACCAGCTTCTACAAACGCCATCCAAGATTTCCATTTTCTCTCTGCTGATGCATTCAGAACCCCATAGGGAGGCTCTGCAGAAAGTCTTGGATTTGGCGTATGTTGATCACGACGTCACGATTGAACAATTTAATGGTATAGTTGCAAACATCACCGCTTGCAACACTTTGAGTTTTAGTGACGCTGATCTCCCTGAGGAGGGAAGAGACCACAACATGGCTTTACACATCTCCCTGAATTGCAAATCTGATGCCATGTCCAACGTGCTGGTGGACACTGGATCATCTCTAAATGTATTGCCAAAGACCACTCTCTCCAAGTTGTCATATCAAGGTCCTCCTATGAGGCAGAGTGGTGTCGTTGTGAAGGCATTCGATGGGTCGCGCAAAACTGTGATTGGGGAAGTTGATCTCCCAATCAAAATTGGACCAAGTGATTTCCAGGTTACCTTCCAGGTGATGGATATCCACCCATCTTATAGCTGTCTCTTAGGCAGACCATGGATTCACGAGGCTGGCACCGTGACATCCACCCTACACCAGAAGCTGAAATTTGTCAAGAACAAGAAACTGGTTGTGGTAGGGGGAGAAAAGGCTCTCCTAGTTAGCCACCTGTCTTCTTTCTCCTATATTGATGCCGAGGATGAAGTTGGAACTCCGTTCCAAGCTTTATCTATTGATGAACCAATTGAGAAGAAGTCTCCATCATTTGCTTCCTACCGTGATGCAAAACTGGCCATTGAATGTGGTGCAGTTGCTGGTTTAGGGAAGGTGATCGAGCTGGAAGACAATAGATCCCGGGCTGGCATTGGCTACTGTGCTGGGGCATATAATGAGCAAGGTTTATTCAAGAGTGGAGGATTCATCCACGACAATCAACCTGAAGAAGAAGTTGCTGCTATCTTGGAAGAGGACGCAGAAGATTTGAACAATTTCGTTATACCTGGTGGTGTCTGCCACAATTGGGTCGCTGTAGATGTTCCTACAGTCATCCATAGATCAGAGTAATTGTTCACTTTGTTTAAAACCCTTCTCCCATGCCAAAAGGAGAAGTGATGACATTGTTGGCAAAATATATATACAATGATGTTTTCATTCAATTAATGCATTGTTAAACATTTGTTTTTCCATTTGTTTTCACTTTTTGCTTTTTTGCATGAAATCAGTGATCACAAAAAACCCATAAAAACAAGAATAAAAGCAACATTTTTCATCTGCATAATGATTTGTTTGTTTAAATTCTAAAGTTTTTCATTAACCAAAATCATTATGCAGGTTGATCCTAAAACCCATTGAACATAATGATCCAACGCCATCTCCCAATTTTGAATTCCCTGTATTCGAGGCAGAGGAAGATGATGTTGAAGGAATTCCTGATGAGATTTCCCGTCTCCTTGAGCACGAGAAGAAGATCATTCAGCCGCACCTTGAAGATTTGGAAACAGTCAACTTGGGGTCTGAGGATTGTGTTCGTATGGTGAAGATGGGGGCACTTCTTGAAAAGTCTGTCAAGAAGGGGTTGATCAGTTTGCTACGAGAATATTCAGATATCTTCGCTTGGTCATATGAAGACATGCCGGGTCTAGATACAGATATTGTGCAACATTTCCTGCCTTTGAAGCCTGAGTGCGTGCCTGTGAAGCAGAAGCTCAGAAGAACTCATCCAGATATGGCAGTGAAGATCAAAGAGGAAGTTCAGAAGCAAATTGATGCGGGGTTTCTGGTGACTTCTGTATATCCTCAATGGGTGGCCAATATTGTGCCTATTCCTAAGAAGGACGGAAAAGTCTGTATGTGCGTTGATTATAGAGATTTGAATAAAGTTAGTCCTAAAGATGATTTCCCTCTACCACACATTGATATGTTGGTAGACAATACAGCTAAATTCAAAGTCTTTTCCTTTATGGACGGATTTTCCGGATATAATCAAATCAAAATGGCACCCGAGGATATGGAGAAGACAACATTCATCACACCTTGGGGAACATTCTGTTATCGAGTGATGCCCTTCGGTCTGAAGAACGCCGGAGCCACGTATCAAAGAGCTATGACTATCTTGTTTCATGATATGATGCACAAGGAAATAGAGGTCTATGTTGATGATATGATTGCTAAGTCCCAAACAGAAGTTGAACATGTTGAGCATTTGTTGAAGCTTTTTCAGCGTCTGAGGAAGTTCAGACTTCGCCTGAATCCGAACAAATGTACATTTGGAGTCCGTTCCGGTAAGTTGTTGGGTTTCGTTGTCAGCGAGAAAGGTATTGAGGTTGATCCTGCAAAGGTCAAAGCAATACAAGAGATGCCTGCACCCAAAACTGAGAAGCAAGTTCGAGGTTTTCTTGGCCGCTTGAACTACATTTCCAGATTTATATCCCACATGACTGCCACATGTGCGCCGATATTCAAGCTCCTTCGGAAAGATTAGTCTCATGATTGGACCGAGGATTGCCAGAAAGCTTTCGACAGTATCAAAGAATATCTGTCTGAACCTCCGATCTTGTCTCCTCCTGTGGAAGGAAGACCTCTGATTATGTATATGACTGTTCTTAAAGACTCGATGGGTTGTGTACTCGGTCAGCAAGATGAATCGGGGAAGAAGGAATTTGCTATATACTACCTCAGTAAGAAGTTTACTGATTGTGAGTCTCGGTACTCCATGCTTGAGAAGACGTGCTATGCTTTAGCTTGGGCCGCTAAGCGGTTGCGCCAGTACATGATAAATCATACAACTTGGTTGATGTCCAGAATGGATCCGATCAAGTATATTTTCGAGAAGCCTGCTTTAACTGGGAGGATTGCCCGTTGGCAGATGCTGTTGTCTGAGTATGATATCGAGTATCGAGCTCAGAAAGTTATCAAAGGTAGTATCTTGGCTGACCATTTAGCGCACCAGCCGATTGAAGATCATCAGTCTGTTCAGTATGACTTCCCAGATGAGGAAATTCTGTATTTGAAAATGAAAGATTGTGATGAGCCTACGCTTGATGAAGGTCCGGAACCTGGTTCCAAATGGACGATGGTGTTTGACGGCGCTGTAAATCAGTACGGAAATGGTATTGGGGCAGTGATTGTTACTCCTCATGGCACACATATTCCGCTTATAGCAAGGCTAACTTTCAAATGCACGAATAATATGGCTGAGTATGAGGCCTGTATTATGGGACTTGAAGAATGTATTGATTTGAGAATCAAACATCTTGATGTGTATGGTGATTCGGCCCTGGTTGTTAATCAGATCAAGGGTGAATGGGAGACGAATCAGCCTGGTCTCATTCCATACAGAGATTATGCGAGAAGGGTTTCAACGTTCTTCACAGAAGTTGACTTTCATCATATTCCTCGAGAGGATAATCGGATGGCAGATGCTCTTGCTACGCTTGCCTCAATGATTGTTGTCAAGTATTGGAATGAAGTCCCCAACATTGCCGTGATGCGCTTGGATAGACCAGCTCATGTATTTGCAATTGAAGAAGTGAATGATGACAAGCCTTGGTATTATAACATTAAGAATTTCCTCCAGAACTAGGGCTACCCGCCTGGGGCATCTGTGAAAGATATGAAAACTTTGAGAAGGTTGTCAGGCAGTTTCTACCTCAGTGGTGAAGTGCTGTATAAGAGAAATTTTGACATGGTTTTGCTCAGATGCGTGGATAGACACGAAGCAAACCTGTTGATGACTGAGGTCCATGAAGGTTCATTTGGTACTCATTCCAATGGACATGCCATGGCTAGAAAGATGTTGAGAGCAGGCTACTATTGGCTGACAATGGAGTCTGACTGCTGCAAATATGTGAGGAAATGCCACAAGTGTCAGATTTATGCGGATAAGATTCATATTCCTCCGACACTTCTGAATGTGATTTCATCACCATGGCCTTTCTCTATGTGGGGAATCGACATGATCGGCATGATTGAACCAAAAGCGTCCAATGGACACAGGTTTATTCTCGTAGCGATTGACTACTTCACCAAATGGGTTGAGGCCGCTTCGTATGCGAACGTGACCAGACAGGTGGTTGTGAAGTTTATCAAGAACCAGCTGATTTGCCGTTATGGTGTGCCAGATAAGATCATTACTGATAATGGATCTAATCTGAATAATAAGATGATGGATGAGTTGTGCGCTGAGTTCAAGATTGCACACCATAATTCCTCTCCTTATAGACCCAAGATGAATGGGGCTGTTGAAGCTGCTAATAAGAATATCAAGAAGATTATCCAAAAGATGACAGTTACGTACAAGGATTGGCATGAGATGATGCCATTTGCTTTGCATGGATATCGTACATTTGTACGCACTTCAACAGGGGCAACCCCTTTCTCTCTTGTTTACGGTATGGAAGTTGTGCTCCCAGTAGAGGTGGAGATCCCATCAATGCGAGTCTTGATGGAAGCCAAGTTGACTGATGCTGAATGGATTCAGAGTCGTTATGACCAGTTGAATCTGATTGAAGAGAAGAGATTAACTGCCATGTGTCATGGTCAGTTATATCAGCAGAGAATGAAGAAAGCATTCGATAAGAAGGTCAAGCCTCGCGTGTTCCGAGAAGGTGACCTCGTGCTCAAGAAAGTCTTGTCTTTCGTGCCCGATTCCAGGGGCAAGTGGACTCCAAACTACGAGGGTCCATATGTTGTTAAGAGAGCCTTTTCAGGCGGAGCTTTGATGCTTACAACAATGGATGGGGAGGATTTCACTCGTCCTGTGAATTCAGGTGCAGTCAAGAAATACTTTGCCTAAAAAAAAGGTATATGCAAATGAAAAACAGAATAGCTCGCTAAGTTGAAAACCCGAAAGGGCGGCTTAGGCAAAAATGAGCGTCTCGGTGGAGAACCCGCAAGGGTAACCCAGGCAAAAATTAGAGACATGAAAAAAAAGTATATTTGCATCCCGCTAGATTGAGTACCTCACCCTGGGGCAATCTAGGCAAAAATTAGGGATTTGGCAAGTAACTGCATCCTGACAAGACTTTCTGGTCACCAGCTGTCTTTTCGTCAGAGGATTCTCGATTCGTCATCAACTGAAGCTTCGCATACATCGAGATTCAAATTGGTAGAGAAAGGATCATTATGTTCAATGTAGCCCTCTTCCAATATATATCACTGATTTCAAATTTGTACAGATCTATGGAGTCTTGCCATTTGCAGGCTACCATTCCATCAAATAAATTTGAGCATTTTATCCAATTATTTGCACTCTTATTTGTTTCAATTCAACAAATGTTTTGCATGTTTTAATTGATAAAATATCATTGTTTTAAACAAAAAATTTCAAAATTATTGTTTTAAACAAAGTGAATATTCACAATGATGAAAGGATACTCAGGAAGGTCTCAGTGCTCTCCCGAGGGTGGCATGATTTCCAACAGGTAAGACATTTGTTCATATTCCTGGCATGGGGTTGTATCCTCTTTCTCCACTTTGCTGTTGAGGTTGTTCCTCAAGCAGAGTTGTTGTTGGGGTTGTTCCCCAGATAGAGTGTTTGGCGAAGGCTTCGTCTTCTTCTCCAGCAGTATTCCCCCAGCATGAGTGTTCTTCTTGTGGTAGATTCGGTAGTTGGTGGTTTGAACCCAGGTACTCCATAATCTCCCAGGTGCAGTCGCCAGCAGAGTTGTTGTTGCTCTCCTCAGCATGGTTGCTTTCTTTTTGAAGATTCAGTGGTTGGTGGATTGATATCCCGGCACTTTACTGTTTTCCCCGGCACAGTCACTAGCAGTCAGCTTGCTGTCTTTCCTCAGCACAGTCACTGATGGAATCTGTGATATTATCTCCTGAGCAGAGTGGTGTTGAAGACTTAGCTCTCTTCGCCAGCGGTAGTCTTTTCCCACTGCAGTCGCCAACAGAGTTTGTTGGTGGGGTTGTTCCCCAGTATAATCGTGAGTAGAGTGTTGTTGAAGACCCGGTTTTTCTCCAGCGGCAGTTTCTCTCCAGGATGGATGTTGTTTTTGGAAGATTTAGTTAGTGGGTTGATATCCCCGTACTTTATCCATCTCCTTAGCACCGTCGCAAGCGGAGTTGTTATTTTCCCTCTTCAGCATGGTTTCGTTCACCTTTGAGTATTCAGTGGTTGAATGGGTGGATATCCCAGTGGTTCATCCATTTTCCCCAGCATTAGTCTGCGGAGTGGTTGTTGTGGCAGCTTTTGCCTGTTGTTACTCTCAATCCCCAGTAGGGTCGATTGGTGGTTCCAGCATCCCAAGATTGGGGTGATTTCCTGATTACTTTTGATCCTCAGTAGAAGTGGATTATTGCAGAATCTACTTGTGTGATCCGTCGGATGTATGTTCTCCCCGAGTAGAGTGGCTTGTTGCAAAATCTACTTGTATGATGCTTTCTCCTTCAGTGGTTTGTTCTCTGAAAGGATAGCTGACAGCTTTCCCCAGTAGAGTTGCTTGTGCAGTTAGATTCTACTTGGATGATTCTCCTTCAGTGGGTTGTTCCCCGGAGTTGTTGGAGTTGCTTTTGCAGCAGTTCTTGGTTGTGCCATGAACTCTTATTTCTCAGTTGATACTGGGATCCCCTGCATATATCCTCAGGATTCTCCTGATCCCCTACAGATTGGTCTTGGTGGCAGTTTTGCCTGTTGTGACTTTCTGTACCCTGTTTAGGTTGTTTTTTGATCCATCGCTCAGAGATTTAGTGTATCCTGATCTCTTTGTATCCCCTGCCGTACCCGCAGATCTTTGCTTTACAGCATGTGGATCTCTAGCAGATTGGCTTTCCAGTTGGTTTTTCCCCTGGAAGTATAGTACCGGACGTTTGATTCCTGGGCTTGTTGTGTTAGATATGTCTGTTTTGTCAGCATTCATCAAACATAAATCACGCATATTCATGCGTATTCATAAAACATTCAGATATTCATAGTGCATTTTTTGCCATATATCTCTTGTTTGTTGTTCTCCTACTATGGGCGATGTAGATCTCTTTATAGATCTTCCTAAGCAGATGTCAGGTGGTTAATCTCTCCATATAGAGTCAGCCCATAAGCAGAAAGTGTCTGTTTTTTTTCTTCTGCAGTTCCCCACTGAGATATATCATCGTGGATGACGGTTTCTTCCGTTTCCTCCCAACACATATATTGGGATGGATTTTCCTATTGAGTTATATCCTCATAGGACGTGTTTTGATTCAGTCTGTCTTTTCGGATCAGCCCCGAATTGGCATTTTGTCAGTTGTTTCTTGTGCTTCCCTGTGGAAGAAATGAATGATTTGCCCAGTATCCGGCATCAATTCATTTATCCCCAGCGGAGTTTTTTGGGCCTCTATCCAGTATTCGGTAGTTGTAAGTCCTATGTTCCTTGCTTCTTTGGCGGAATTTATGGTTATATACCTTTTATTCCTCAGCAAGAGTTGTTGGTTTTCTACCCAGTAGTCGGTAGTCGTAAATCCTGTTTGCCTGCTCTCCAGCAGTGTGTGGTTTGTTATAAACCCTATTTTGTTTCCCGTGCGGATTTGTGATTGTTTCCCATCCCCACGCGGAGTTGTTGGTTTTCTACCCAGTATTCGGTAGATGTAAACCCTAATTTGTGGTTATTCCCACCAGAGTATGGCTACTACCCCGTATTCGGTAGTTGTAAGTTACATCTCTTTTCCCCTAGCAGAGGTAACCTTTGTGGTTCGTTCTGGTTGATGGTGGATTCTCTGTTGTTGCGGTTTTTATCCCCAACAAAGTTTGCGTTTCCCGGTGGTATAAGTTGAATAAGTGCTCAGTATTTGGCCTTTATTCACACTATCCCCAGTGGAACCTATGGTCTTCTACCCCGTATTCGGTAGTTGTAAATCCCATGTTGTGATTGTTCTCCCCATCGGAGTTTATGCCTTATGGTACGAGTGGATAATTGCCGGTTGCTTGCAATTTTATCCCAGCTGAGTCTTTGGTTCTCTACCCAGTAGTCGGTAGTGTTAACCTCTTGTTTCCTCAGCCAGATTTTTGGTATTCTACCCCGTATTCGGTAGTTGTAAACCCTAATTTCTCCCCTTTTGCAGAGGTAACCTTGTTGTTCATCCTAACGGATGATGGTTACTCTTTGTGGTTATCTTCATTCGTTGTTCGATGTTGATATTCCTCTTTGCTTGTGGACAATTGCCGGATGCTAGCAATTTATCCTCAGCAAGTCTTCTGGATCATTGCCGTATGCTCGCAATGTTATCCCTTTTTGAAGTCGCCAGTGGGTCTTTTCACCGTTTGCTAGTGATTTGTTCCCCAGATCATTGATTCTTTATCAATGTATCCCCGGCTAGTCCCTGTGGATAATTGTCGGATGCTTGCAATTCATTCCCAGCGGATCGCCTTTCATTTACCCGTTTGCTTGGTAATGATTGTTGCTCCTTTTGATTGGTCATCATTATATGCCTGGTTGGTATCCCGATGCCTTTCTTTTCGATCGATTTATCCTTTATTAACCCAGTAGCCGGTTGTGGATAATCTTCCGTGCGAGTATGTTATCCACGTTCTGACGGTAATGGATAATATATCTCATGCACTCTTCAGTCGAAGCCTTTTGTGTTTCCCTGGTCGAGTAAGATTCGTTGTTTCCCTTTTGCGGAATTGAATATTTTGTTGTTGGATAATTGCCGGATGCTTGCAATTTATCCCTTTGAGTTGTCTTTCGTTTACCTGGATGCTTGGTATCGATGGTCTCTCTTTTTGGTTAGTCACCTATTATATACTTCGGTATCTCTGGTGTCTTTTCCTTTTGAGCATATTATTCACGGTCTGCCGGTAATGAATAGTATGTCTCATTCACTCTTTGGTCGGAATCCTTTGTTGATCTTCCCCAGTAGAGTAAGATTCGTATTCTTTGTAGAATCGAATACCCATCCTTTAACCAGTTTGTGTTTTGGATGATGAGTGTTTTGGCATATATACCAATTCACGTTTTCGGTAGATCACCTATTATATACCTTGGTATCCTTGGTGGTTCTTACCCTGCGAGTGTATTATCTACGGTCTGCCGGTAATAGATAATATATCTCATGCGAGTATTCTATCCACGTTCTGACGGTAATGGATATTATATCTCATGCACTCTTTGGGTTTGTGTCCCCAATTGAGTAAGATTCGTTCCTGTTGTGGATTCGAATGTCCATCCTATAAGTCGATTTGCTTTTTCAAGCCCTCCTTTCGGATGATGAGTGTTTTGGCATATATACCAATCCACTTTTTGGTCGGTCACCTATTATATACCTCGGTATCCCTGGTGTTCCTTCCTTTCTGCTCCCTATTATGACCTTGATCCCCTGTGGAGACAGATTTCCCTGAGTTTATGTACCTTTTTTCAGGTCTTTCTCAGATGTTTAGTTGATTGATATCTCTCACCCTTATACCGGTCTTAGATATTCATTCTTCCTGAGTTTGTTACTCACTAACCGGTAACATCTCATCCTTTGGCTTCCCTTGGAAAGTCTTTTCTAGATTTCCCCAGCGGAGTTGGGTTTCTATTTGTGTCGCTGTATTGGTGTTCTCCCTAGTACATGCATTTCGCGAGTCAGCTTGAGTCTTTCCAACGGGAGTGTTTTCCTTTGAAATTGCTTCTTTTCCCAGTTTGAGTCCTTTACTTCCCCGGTAAAGTCTCTAGTCTGTTGTTTCTGTTTTCCCCAAATCAGAGTCGTGTCCTGCTCACGCATTCTTTTTTTCTATCCCCAATAAGAATCCCCATGAGAGTCTTGTTAACGTCTCTGTTCCTGGTGAGTGTATTACTCCGATGGATCGTCTTTTCTTCTGTGTGAATCATTATCCCCACAGAGTTTGTGTCTTTTACATGCATACATTTGCATCATGAGGTCTCTTAGGGACCAAAATTTGTCTCATTACTGTTATTTAAGCCCATTCTACCGCGTCGAGATGAAGATTTCTAAACTTCACTTCTCCGGCTAGAATGACCTTAAATAGGGGCATCTGTAAGACCCCAATTGTGTCCCTAAGATCCCTCATGGCATTATATCATATCATATCATTGCCTCAAGGATCATTGTGCACCTTTGCTTCCCTCCTAGTGGTGGGTATCTTGTGAGTGTGGTTCTTGATCACCAAGCATGTTTAGCACTTGTATATCATTGCTTTTCATTTGTTTACTAACCAAAGGTACAAAAATATTGTCATCTAACCTTGTTTCTTGCAGATGAAGCAAACTAGGTCAAACAGTCAAATCATTCATTGAACAATGGGTGGTGGCCATTCTTGAAGAATTTGGGCACCATGATCATTCATAAAGAGTTCATATGAGTTATGATATCATTTGGAATCAATATCTCAAGAGAAAGAGGATTGAAATTCATCAGAACATGGCTCAATCAACCAAAACCCTAGCAAAGTCAACTGTGGTCAACTGTGCATTTAATCAGGGATTGGAAGGTGTAAGATGGTTGGAAAGGTCTCATTCATATCCACACAAGCCTCATATAACATTTCAAACATCCACAGTGAAGGATTTGAGGTCAGACAAAAAGTTTCCCAAAATAGTAAGGACCTGTAATTTTCAACTGCCCAAAATAGAAAGTCCTTCTCCTCAAGATTACATGTCCAAGAAAGCTTCAAATCGAATTTTGTCCAACATAAAAGTTGAAGCTCTTGCTCTTGCCTTTCCAAAAAGTCCAAGAACACTCATTTCTCATTTATGGTTGGCAAGTTATGATCAAATCATTTTCAAGAATTTTGGGATTTCAAAGTGGCATAACTTTCAAACCATTTGGCCAATTTGGGTGATTCTTTTTTGAGCAAATCCCATTTAACATGAGCTATCATAATGCATCATCACATTTCATCAAAAAGCATCACATAAAAAGGTCATTTTTCAAGTGATCAATTTAAATTTTGGTGGGAAAAAAGGCCATTTTCAAAAGTACATGGAATTTTCATGCCAAACCAATTTGAATAGCTTCTAAACATGATTTGTGACTTGCTTCAACAGATATTTCACTGTTCCATTGGCTGCATCATCAAAAGGGCAATTTTGCCAAATTACATAACAAGCTCATTTTTTACTAATCCATTTGGTTTGTGCTAATCATGTTTAGTAGCTGGATTAACAGAGGGTATAAGAGCTTAATCATAACTGAATTCCAAATCCACATTCATTTTCTCAGATCCAAAACCAAAATTCTCCAAATTCTCTCAAAATTCTTCAAACTTTTTTTCACTTCTCCTTCGAATTTCATGATTCTTTTTGTTTTCTCTTGTGTTAATCATCATATATAGGTACTATTGAAGATCTGTTTAAAGCTAACAGTGGAAGATCTTGGCAAAATCGTGGCTGTTAAACATCTTGCTCATCCATGGCATCTTGAAGTTTCTCCATCATCAAGCATTTCTGAGCTAAACTACCATTTCTATTCATCTTCCTAAGCATCATAGGCTACCTGTTTTGGCAATTGGAGGCTTGAAAAGCACAAGAACACGAACTGCACCTTCAAGAGGTATGAATCCAAATCCTTCGATTCTTGAAATTAACATGTGGCTTAGGTAGATTGTGGAACATAGGTTACACTGCAACTTAGATCATGAATTTTCATTAGGTATTGATGAAGTTATGTGGATCTGAATGTTTGATTGTGAATCTTGTTTTGGCTCGATCCATGAAGCATGATTAGAATTAGGTTAATTGCTTGTTGGATTAGTGATCTACATGATGTGATGATTCGATTGGTATATCGCTTGCTAGTTTTTGTGAGAAAAAGTTCATGATGATGATGAACATCAAGAACATGTTGAATGCATTCCATTTTCGTTCCAGATTTCGCGTTTGATCTTTGTTGCCTGGCCTTGCATTCAAATTCCTGTTTCCCGCGCCATCTAGCCATTCGCGTGAGGACACCTCACTTAATGAAACGCAGAGTTTCATTAAGTGAGCGGCATAATTACAACAATGCCACGCCTCCATTTAAATTCATTTTATTTTGTTAAATGCTTATTTCATTTTCATCATCAATTTCAAAATTTCATAAATAATCCTTGGATGATCCAAATTGCGTGGGGATTTTTGCATCCATCTCCATTTTTCATCTAGGTTTTTATAGGTATGATAACAAAAGTTGTGCATGGATGGTTTTTATTTTGGTCTAATGTCTTTGATCATGTATGCTTTTTTCCTATGTCCTACCATTTCTTTCATGAAATCTTGATGCCTAATTAGAAATGTGTGAAATTTTACATGTGCATTCTAGACTCACTCCTGGTCATTTTGATATGTGGTTTGTAATTTTTGAGTTCCTGGATTGAGAGATATGATATGATCTTTGTAGGTGTTACATTTTATGCCATACCATTCCTTGTGCCTCTTCATGATTTTATTTGCCTTGCCATTTAAACTTGAATTGAGCTGGATTTTTGCATGATTGATCTTATGAATGTTGAGAATACATGTGAATTTTTCTGGATTTGTTGAGTGCATTTTCTATTTGTTTGATAATTTCTCCCCTGCTTGACCAATTGTTGACCATTTGTGAGACATGTTTGTATTTGATTTGTGAAATTCTGGTTATTAATTGGATGGATTTGAAATTTGGCATGTGTATTGTAGACATCTTGAGGTTTGCCATGGTTTTAGTCCCATTCATTTATCATGTTTTATCTTTGTTTTATGATTGGTTGAAGTGGATGCATGTTTTGATGCCATGTATGAGCTTGTATGAACTTGTGTTGACTTTATGATTTTCATTGACTTGCTTCCCTTGGTCCAAATGAGCTGAAATTTGGTGTGATTGACATGTTATGAATGCTGTTTGATCATGAATTTTTTGGGGATTTATTGAGCTATTTTGGTATTGGTTTAATTGTGATCATTCAGTTTGCTCCCATGTGATTCCAAAATGCATAGTTTGACATGTTTAGCTTATGAAATGGATTTGGTGCATAGTTTTGATGTGAGACCAATTGGATTCTATTCTTGTTTGATAAATCTTGGTTTTGATCAATCTTCACTTGCTGTTTTGAATTTTTCACCTCCTTTTGACCCTAGGCTTGTCCTAGTGGTCTTACTTCTCATGTTTGAATTTGATTTTTCAGGTTAAGAAGCAAATGCTTTGAGGAGATTAGTGCAAGTTGATTTAACTTGGTTGATTGTTATGAACTAACTTGTCTATTTTGTAGGATGCTTATCTCACTTGCCTTGAGCTTGTGCTTTGCACATGTGATTGATTGTGTTGTCTGTTGGTTCTTATGCTGTTGGTTTTGACTTTGTGATTGGTATACTGATTATATTTGATTGATTTCAGGTACTATAGTTGCTAATAGTTCTTTGAGAACTTGCATTGCTTTGCTTGATAGCATTTGCATTGAGGTAGACTCTCTTGTCTCCATGTAGTCTGGAAGACCTGGCTTGTTATTTAGCCAGGCACCTGTCTGAAGTCCTCCTTAAAAGGCAATGTGTGTGATTGTTTAAATTTTGTCCCCAAGCAGGTGAAGTCCTTTTAATAAGGCAATTGGTAGACAAAAGAGATATGTAGTCTATCTCCTACTATTCTGTGAGTCACTCACCTTGCTCACACTACATGTGTTGATGCATAGTGAGTAAAAGCCCAAGATCTATCGAGTCATTAACTTGTGGAGAGAGTTCCATCTTTCTGAACTCCCACACCTTCTGATATTCAATGCTCTCCCTGACCAGGGATAAGAGTGATGAGGCACACCCCTCATATCCTTTCATCTGCTTCACCTTGGCTCTCAATGTCAAGGTTAAGAGCATCATTGACCCTATTCCAGTTGACTTTTAAGTCTAACTTTTTGATTAAGCCTAATTGTTTGGTTATAGTGAGTGCTAAATGTTTGTTTGATTGATTGCTTCATGTGTACATGTTTGCTTGCATACCTTTGTGCATTTATCATCATTGATTGTTCATTATGGCATGATCATCCTTTCATTCTTTGTGACACATTTGTGTTTGCCCATTGAGGACAATTGTAAGACCATGTTCTTTGGCCATTGTTCCTATGATTTGGAAGGGATAGAGTGTAAGACCATTTCATTTGGTCACTCATATCCTCTTAGCCTTGTGCTTCTTGTTTGTTTGTTGTATGTGAGGGTACAATTATAAGTCCATGTTGTTGGCATTTGTATTCCTATGATCATCCTTTGGAGGTTGGTATAAGCCCAGATAGATTGGCATCTGACATCCATATTTTGTTTTCTTTTGGGAGATTAGAGTAAGACCAATTGTTGGCATCTGATATCCACTCTTTTGTTTTGTTTTGCTTTTGTGAGATTGGAGTAAGACCATTCATTGGCTTCCGGTATCATTGTGTGTTTTAGGAGATTGGTGTAAATCCATTTATTGGTATCCGATATCCGCTTTTGTGTGTGAGATTGGTATAAGTCCATTGATGGCATCCGGTATCACCTTGCTTTTATGTTACTTGTTTTGTTGCCTTATTCCAAAGGACACACTTGAATCATCTTCCATATGATTTCAAGAGGTGAACTTCTAGGAAGTTTTACACTCCATTGTCCATCTTCACCCTTTTTGTTTCAAAATCCCTTTTCACTTGTTGGATTTTAAAAACTTGTAAATGCATGTTGTGCAAACATTCTCATATTCCTTTCAAATTAGAAACTTGGACCTTAAGTCCTTGATTTTTCAAACTTCACTTTCATAACACTTCTTTCTGAATTGAACCTTAACCATACCTTGACCATATTTTGTGAATAATCATAATCACTTAACTTCACCCATTCAATTGTTTTGGCTTTGTCCATTGTTAATATGTTTTCATACATTAGCCATAGGTTTCAATTACCATAGTGGTTGATGTAAACCTTACCTTATCCTTAGTGAGTTGATTGTAAGTCTTCCATACTTATTATAGGGTTAACCCCTCACTAGTATGTTGAAGTCGTCCTCGCATGGTGGATTGTTGAATTCAGGTTGAGTTTTCTCCCATTAGTAATGAAAAGCCTTAGTGCTTGTGTTTTAAAATTGAACTCACTAATTTTTGGAAATCTTTTAGCCGAACTACGGCGTTTTGATCCTTACCTTTGATGGAAGGTACGTAGGCAACGGGTTCATCCGTTCAAACACAAAAATAATAAAGATGTACATTCTTTTCTCATCATCCCGTTCATGTTTGCACAATATGTCATAAACAAATAAATATTTTCATTCAACAAGTGTGAAAAGGGCTCCCTAGGAGTACCTAGGACGTGATGGGTGCCTAACACCTTCCCATTACGTAATTTACCCCTTATCCAGATTCTCTGATCTTTTCATTAGTTTTCTATGTGTAAAACTTCTTAGGCTTTTGTTCGCTTTTTAGCCAGTCCTTTGGATAAATAAAAGTGCGGTGGCGACTCGATTCATTGTACGCTTTGCTTATGGTTTAATCAATAAATCATATAGCGACGAATACACCGCTACAGATACGACTTCAAAGCGAAGCGCAATCGCACGCTCGCAATGATGGACTGAACAGAGTCGCCACCGAACTTTATTTATTCCTAAAAAGAAAAGGGGAAATATAGATAAAACCCAAGACAAAACGACAATGATTATTGGTCGTCGCAACCAAATTAGGGTTCGGGAGTCGATTACGCAAGGGGAAGGTATTAACACCCCTCACGTCCGTTGTACTCAACGGGAACTATTAGGTCAGTTGTGTGCGTTAGTGTTAGTTTGAAATGTTAGGCTTTTCGAATTATTAGGTGGGAAAGAAAGAAAGGATGAGAAGAAAAGTTTTTGGATTTTTAACTAAGGACTAAACCTAAGTTTTTTATTAGTGGGCCTGACAAGATTTACAAATCCTGCTCCTACGTATCTCAAAAGAGAAATCAAGGCTTATGTAGTTCTCGGTAGAAAAATGTTTGTTTGTTGGTCGATTTTAGCGAAAGCTATATTGTATTAATCGACAAAAACATTGTTTTACCCAAAACATATGAGGAGTGGACGCATACCACACATCGAACGGATTTATAAATCTACATTCGGAAAAGCGTCACTTATCTCGACTCAACAATCGTGGCCGAAACATTGTTTTGCATCACCTTAAGACAATATATATTTCGTTTATGAAAAAGGTTTTTTATTAATCGCACGGCGGCGAGAAAAGGTTTGATCGGTTGGATGTATTTTGAGTGATGGCGAGAACTTGGATGAGCGAGATATACATCTCGAATCCTAGCCTCAGGAGTGCACGGTATACACCATGTTCCATTTCCATCTTTATTGAAAAAGGTTAAGATAGGAATTAGGTATTTTGGAATTTGATTGAGAAAGGGTTTGAAGAAACCGCATTGACAATTTTAGACGATGGCGAGAACCAAAATAGACGAGGCATACGTCTCGAATCTTAATCTCAGGAGTGCATGGTATACACCATGTTCCATTTCCACCTTTATTGGAAAAGTGTTAAATAAGAATTAGGTATTTTGAGTTTTGTTGTGAAAATGACTTGACCCTAGATCAAGTATTGATGGACGTTTAAGAGAAATTTGAATGAGTGTTTGAGAGAAAACAAAATGGATAAATTTGGATGATGGCGAAAGCTAGGATTGGCGAGATATACATCTCGAATCCTAGTCTCAGGAGTGCGCAGTATACACCACGTTCCACTTCCATCTTTATTGAAAGGGTTTTAACTATGAATTAATATTTTTTGAGTTTTTATTAGGAAAAATGGTTGGACGTTGAATCAAGCGTTTGATGAAAGTTTGAAAGAGATGGAATAGAATAGGAGGGAGAAATGGATTGATTTGTTTATTGAGAAAAATACTCGACGTTGGATCGAGTCATATTTTTGTATTTTTGGAAATGGTTGATTTTATTCTTGTGTTAGTATCTAACTAAACAGTCAAACAAATAAAGAAATAAAACAGTACAAAATTATTACACATCGGGGGAGTGGGGTACATTTTGTCAAATGGGGATTCAAAATCATGAAACAATTAAATCGGGTCCAAACGACAAATAATGCAAAGTATGAGTGTAAGTGCAAGAGAACCGGCTCATTGTAGGAAAGCCCAAGAGTAAGCTATGTGAGGTTGATGTCGATGCTTAAAAGCAATCGACTTACAAGGGTATGGAAAATGGGCTCGATATTGAATCGAGAAAAGTGTGATTTTAAAAGTTTAAAGCGGTTTGAATGGATGATGAAATTAAAAGAAAACAAATATGTGTTATTAAACAATAATGAAACTATGAGTATAGGAGAAATTATAATAAAACATAAACATAAAAAAAATGAATGCTAAAAGAAATAAAACGTTATACATGGGTATCGAACCCGCTACACTAAAAACCACAAAACTACCCTTTCTCCACTAGACCACTTATGATTTTTATAATTTAAATAACAACTTAAATATAAAAACCAAAATAGATTAAAGTATGAATTAAAATAAAAATAAAAATGGGGTGGTCTATTTAATGGACGATTAATTAAAAAAAAAGAGAAATCCCAAAAGGTGACCCTAGCCGCCTGGCTGTTGGGTTCAAAAGGTCAGGGATTGGGAACACAAAATAGCATTTAACTAAAACTAATACCAATAAACCACAGTTAATGACCACTTGAAAACTCTAAACGTTCACTCAGTGGGATTTAAAGGTCTGCTTAAAAAAAGAACAAATAATGAATAAAATAAAGAAAGAAAAGAAAAGGTGAGGACGCAGACGAGAGTCC
The DNA here is from genome assembly GCF_024323335.1 of Lathyrus oleraceus. Classification (NCBI taxonomy): domain Eukaryota; kingdom Viridiplantae; phylum Streptophyta; class Magnoliopsida; order Fabales; family Fabaceae; genus Lathyrus; species Lathyrus oleraceus. The sequence continues at coordinate 427,233,920 of NC_066580.1, forward strand.
CAGAACCCCAATTGTCCTCCTCTCTCTATCTCACCATCGCTCTCAACCTCAGGTTTCCCAGAACGAACCTCTCTCAATTGCGCTTTCCATCGTCTCTCAAATCTAACCTCAATCCCTCATCTCTCATCGAAACCCCCTATCTCAAAAGCTCCCAAACCTCACGTCTTTCTTAGAATCGCTCACGATGCTAACCCTAGAAATACACGAACCTATGGTTTCAAAAGAGGGTCGAGTGAAAATCTCACCTCCAGCGGTGAAGATAGCTCCGATGATGCTTTAATCCTCCTCCTTCGCCTCTTCAAATCCAGGTTTTTTTAATTGTAGGGTTAGGGTTTCGTTTTGAAGTTCTTTTTTCGTCCGCCTCCCAATCGCCTCCTCCCTCACTGATTCCTTTTTTCCTTTTTATATCTGCAGCTTTAGGGTTTCGATTTGGTATCCAAAGATTCAATAGAGAAACTTCCTGGAAGTGCTTTTTGTGCTCAGAATCGGGTTGTCCTGTTTGATGCTACAATTTGGAAACGGTAATTCTACCTACGCACTTTTTCCCTCTGTTTTGTCTTAATCCCTTTTGGGATATTTTTTGAAATCTTATTGTTGCCAATGCCATGTTTTTTTTACTGCAGTGAAAGCGATGAAAACATGAGGAGCTTCGGTTTTCACAAGGCCTTGGTTTATGATTTTGTGCCTGAGGTTCAACAATTTCTTCCGATGAAAGGCTTTTAGAATTAGATCCCTGCAGAAGAGATTTTCCCAAAACAGCAGCAGCATCGGGCAAAAGATTTGATGATTCAGCAATCAGATGTTGAACCTTTATCAGTTTGTGCAATTCAAATACTTGGACCGCAAACATTCTCTATTGATTAGTAATTTTTCGTCTTGCTTTCCAAAAAGTTGCTGACCTGATATCTCTGCGACACCATTAGGAGAAAGTCTCGGGCTTGGCATATTTTCTAGAGTGGAATTCTTGGAAAGATCATCACTTCCTTCTGAGCTTCCATTTTCTATTGGGCTATCAATGTTGGTATCATGATACTCGGTATGATCGGCAGCTTCAGGTACACTGATTTGGTTCAATGTAGAACGAAAGCGGACTCTTAATATCAGGTTGTTTCTATTATCCGTATCCATCGCGGAGTCAACGAGACTTCCACCATGTTCAATATCATTGGATCCCTGCTGTAAGCAAGCATCATTCTGATCCTCTTCATCTGAAATATTCTCGGCTTGCCTCACCGAACTGTCAATAATTTCTCCTGTCAATATGCTTTTGACAAACATTACTGATTTCTGTCTACTAATGCTTTCTTGCAGATGCACTTCACCCTTATTTCTCACATCTTTTCTCATTTTGACGAGCAGGGAGCCAAACTGTGTTTGATCTTCGTCACTGTCATTTTTCTCGGATACTAAACAGCCAAAATTCCTGGAGCCCGTAGGAGTGATATTTTCCCCATTGAAACTCTTCATTGTTTTATCATAAGATTGACCAATCCTTGAGTGATCATATGCACGACTATCATCTCCATCTACTTTTTTCTATGTTCAAGTTGGGTTGACAAAGTGAATTTTGGTTATGTTACATGGCTAATGATTTGTATGTTTGACAGTTTCAGGCACATTTCATGACAGGATCATAGCTACTGCAGGATCAAGATGCACGACTTATCGAAACAACCAAACCTTCCTGTAATGGATGACGGTAACTCACTGCGGCTTATACGCATATTGCATAGGGTGTTGCAATATTTTGCAACATTTCATGACAGGATGAAAGTGACTTCGCAGGTAAGATTCAACCGTTGATTAGTATCAAATGCAGGTTAAGTTTACTGTTTATGGTTGCAGCATACCGATGGTTTTACATTGATGCAGGAAACTTGATTTCTAATCAAATGATTTTGGTTACAGTAATGTTTCTTGCAGTATGGCATTAATGTGGACTTGTGCAACCAGTGTTCTGGGTTTGAGCTTCAGGTAGCATGGCCATGGCTCGTCTAATGGTGTTGCAGCATTTATGTGCAACCAGTGTTGAAGCGCTTCGTCATTGGAACAAAGGGCTTGCAACATGACATTGAAATCGGAAGCAACTTGTCTTATGGAATTGGATTGGAATTGGGATTCGATGTGAATTATGGTTATATCTTGATTGTGATTTTTTGGATGAAATTTGGGAATTGGTTGTAATGTAGAAGTTAGTTGTAGGATATGGATGTGATGCATTGTTATGCTTGAATGTTAAATGAAAATGTATGTAAGAAAATGAGTTTGGAAATGTTTGAAAGTTAAATATTATTGAATGTTATGAGTGTATGTACTATTTTGATTTGAAATGAACTATGGATGGAAAATGGATCATGTTTGGTTATAAAATGGATATGGATTTTAGGAATAATCCACAAACTAATCTAAATGTCAATTAAGAATAAAAAACCAATAAAAACCAATTAAAATCAAATTAATCTATAATTTGTTAAAACTACTTTGATGTCAAATTCTAACATTTTATTTGGAAATTAAAAATTAATTAGAGTTTGAATCATTAGTAAAAACAACAATTAAGATTAAATTGAAATTTGGAATTAGACTTAATTTGAAATTAAAATCAAATTGAAAATTAAAAGGTCAAATAGTTAGAATCCATTTTATAATCAGAAAACACCATGATCAAAAAAACTAGATAATGACCAATGTTTATCAAAAAATATGGATTTGGGAATGGGTGGTTGCCTTTGGTCATGAATGTATGCAAATGAACTTTAGGCCAAGTGCCAAATAAAAATGAAAAAAAAATGGAAAAAATTCAGGACCAAAATCGGGGTATGACAGTTGCCCCTATTTAAGCGTCTTCAACTAGAGAATATGAAGCAGGACACTCTTCATATGATCATAGTGGGAGATGGTTAAATACTAAGAAGACCCGGATTTTGATCCTGAATCCCTATGACATGATGTGATATGATATGATATGATATGATATGATATGATATGATATGATATGATATGATATGATATGATATGCATGGATGCATGAATGCATGATTCTTTTTTTTGTAATTTTTATCTACTAGGGATATAGTGAACCCTTAACAGGAAATGCTACTAGGCAGACCAAACTGTGGGGAATGCTGGTGGTCCACAGGGAGACAGACAAATGGTAGAAAACAAACTCGCTGGAGAAGACAAATCCTGCTGGAGAATCAGACACACACTGGGGAGCACTCAAAGTGAAAGTTGATAAACAACATTTAGAACACAAGAGATTTCGGTAGTAAGTTCATATATGACTTACTAAACCCGAATAAGAAAGAAAATGTCACAACAGGTTCAGATATGACCTGGCAATACTGGAATAAAACACGACAAAACAGGTTCATATATGACCTGACAATGCTGGGGGGAATATCAAGAAGTTCTGATAGCAGGTTTAGATATGACCTTAACAAACTCAGAAAAAAAAATTCAAGAAGAGTGTATCAATAGGTTCATATATGACCTGGTAATATTGGAATGAAAGCTCAACAGTAGGTTCATATATGACCTGACAACATTGAAACAATCATAGAGAAAGACTCTTCAGAAACAGGTTCATATATGACCTGACACTGGAATAAAGCTCAACAGTAGGTTCATATATGACCTGACAATATTGAAACAATCATAGAGAAAGACTCTTCAGAAACAGGTTCATATATGACCTGACACTGGAATAAAGCTCAACAACAGGTTCATATATGACCTGACAAATGGATTAAAGTTCAATAACAGGTTCATATATGACCTGAATAGCACTTGAACAACAGGTTCATATATGACCTATCAATGGATTAAAGTTCAATAACAGGTTCATATATGACCTGAATAGCACTTGAACAAACGGGAAAAACTCTTCAGAACAGGTTCAAATATGACCTGACACTGGAATAAGGCTCAACAACAGGTTCATATATGACCTGAATAGTATTGAACAACAGGGAAAAAACTCTTCAGAAAAGGTTCATATATGACCCGACACTGGAATAAGGCTCAACAACAGGTTCATATATGACCTGAATAATATTGAACAACAGGTGAAAAACTCTTCAGTACAGGTTCATATATGACCTGACACTGGAATAAGGCTCAACAACAGGTTCATATATGACCTGAATAGTATTGAACAACAGGTTCATATATGACCTGGCAATGGAACAAAGGTCAAAGGGTATAGGATCGACAACAAGACCTAGGTCAATGCATAATGAGCACGAAATACATTTCGGCTATGCATGATTTGAATGCATGATATATGAATGATCATGATTATGAGAATGCTGACACTTGGCAGACTGGGAGTTTGTAGAGACTGTTTACAGAGATTCTGATTCCTCAACACCAATAACTCATACCCGTACGATTAACAGGCGCATCCAGAGGAGAAACTATCATGATTGACAGTTATAAACAACCAAAGGTCTGTCCTTCTAGAAGATTAATAAGTTATATTCCGTGGGGACTTTTGTTGGTGATCCAGGAATATTTATGCAACCTTGAGGCTTTCGGGGAAACAAATGATTTTCCTTTGATTTTCACATATATCAAAGTAATTTTCTTCTAAATTTCAAATTCGTTTTCAAGTTTCAAAATTTCATTATTAACAAATAAATGACATTTTGCATAACAAAGAAAAACGTAGATGAACACAACTAACAATGATTGGGAAAACTTGTATTTTATTCAAGAATGGTAGCACACAAATGGCGTAGCTCCATAGAGTGTTACAATTTTGGAAAATGGCAATAAGGAAAAGTTTACATTGAATTCAGTGACCACTAACATCCTTAATAGGTATGATTCCCCCAAAACCTTCCTCCTAAGGGGAGTGACGGGATTAATCTTCCACCTCAAATTCTTCGGTGCAAATCAGTAACAACTGATGCAGTTTATGCCTTGTGCCCCTAACTTTTGCCTGGATCGCCCTTTCGGGTTTTCAATCCACCGGGACGCTCCTTTTTGCCTAAGTCGCCTTTTCAGGTTTTCAACTTAGCGAGCTACCATTTTTATTCATCCCTAACTTTTGCCTGGACCGCCCTTTCGGGTTTTCAGTCCACCGGGATACCCTTTTTATGCCTAAATCGCCCTTTTAGGTTTTCGACTTAGCGGGTTTTTATTAGGCATAGTATTTTTTAACTGCATCAGAGTTCACGGGGTGTGAGAGCTCTTCATCATCCATAGTTGTGAGAATCAAAGCACCTCCGGAGAAAGCTTTCTTCACAACATACGGGCCTTCATAATTGGGAGTCCACTTCCCACGTGAGTCCTTGTGTGTTGGCAAGATCTTCTTAAGCACGAGGTCTCCTTCTCTGAATTCCCGAACACGTACTTTCTTGTCAAAAGCCCTTTTAAGCCGTTTCTGGTATAATTGTCCATGGCACAAAGAAGTCATTCGCTTCTCATCTATGAGGTTCAACTGATCAAATCTATTTTGAATCCACTCAGCCTCTTCCAGCTTGGTCTCCATCAAGATTCTCATTGAAGGTATCTCCACTTCAATGGGGAGAATTGCTTCCATCCCATATACCAAAGAGAACGGGGTTGCCCCTGTTGAAGTGCGGACGGAAGTCCGGTATCCATGCAGTGCGAACGGTAGCATTTCGTGCCAATCCTTATAGGTTTTTACCATTTTTTGCAGGATTTTCTTGATGTTTTTATTAGCGGCTTCAACAGCGCCATTCATCTTTGGACGATATGGTGAAGAGTTATGGTGTTCAATCTTGAAGCTTTTGCATAATTGTTTCATGGTCTTATTGTTCAGATTCGTCCCATTATCTGTGATGATCCGGCTTGGAATTCCATAACGGCAAATGATCTCTTTCTTGAGAAACCGTGCAACCACTTGCTTTGTCACATTAGCATAAGAGGCGGCTTCTACCCATTTGGTGAAGTAATCAATGGCAACCAGGATGAAGCGGTGACCATTGGAAGCTTTAGGCTCGATGGCGCCAATCATGTCGATTCCCCACATTGAGAAAGGCCAAGGTGACGTCAAAACATTCAGTAGGGTCGGAGGCACGTGTACCTTGTCGGCATATATTTGGCATTTATGACATTTTCTAGCATAATTGAAGCAGTCGGATTCTATGGTCGACCAGTAATAACCAGCTCTCAAAATCTTCTTGGCCATGGCATGCCCATTGGCATGAGTTCCAAAGGATCCTTCATGAATCTCCTTGATCAACAGGTCCGCTTCACGTCCATCCACGCATCTGAGCAGAATCATGTCGTGATTTCTCTTGTACAACACACCATTGCTTAAGAAGAATTTGGATGCCAACTTCCTCAATGTTTTCTTGTCAAGGGTTGTGGCATCTGTTGGATACTCTTGATTTTGCAAAAAGCATTTGATGTCATGAAACCAGGGTTTACCATCGGCTTCCTCTTCAACTGACTGACAGTAGGCAGGCTCAACTTTCCGCTCGATCTGAATGAGAGGTGCTTCATTATGGAATCTAACTTGATACATTGAAGCCAACATAGCCAAAGCATCAGCAATTTGATTCTCAGTTCTCGGGATATGACGGAAAGTGATTTCGTCAAAGTATTTTATTAATTCCATGACATAGGCACGATATGGGATCAACTTGGTATCACGGGTTTCCCATTCGCCCTTGACTTGGTATATCACCAAGGCTGAGTCTCCACATACTTCGAGGATTTTGATTCGGAGATCAATTGCTGCTTCAATGCCTAGGATGCACGCCTCATATTCTGCTATATTATTTGTGCAATCAAAACACAACCTTGCTGTGAAAGGAGTGTATCCACCATTTGGATTCAACAGGACAGCTCCTACGCCATGCCCCATGTAATTGGAGGAACCATCGAACATGAGCTTCCACCGAGATTCGGGTTCAGGTCCTTCATCAAGTCCTGGGATTTCACAATCTTTTACTACCATAATGTCTTCATCAGGGAAGTCAAACTTCAACGACTGGTACTCTTCAACGGGATGGCTTGCCAGGTAATCAGACAACACACTTCCTTTTATGGCTTTCTGAGACACATATTGGATGTCATACTCAGATAGTAACATCTGCCAACGGGCGAGTCTTCCAGTTAAAGCAGGCTTTTCAAAGATGTACTTTATTGGATCCATTTTTGATATCAACAAAGTAGTATGGCAAATCATGTATTGTCTTAGACGACGAGCGGCCCATGCTAAAGCACAACAAGTTTTCTCCAAGAGTGAGTATCGGGATTCACAATCGGTAAATCTCTTACTTAGATAATAGATGGCATGTTCCTTTCGACCGGTTTCGTCATGTTGTCCCAGCACACATCCCATTGACTTTTCAAGCACAGGTAGGTACATAAAGAGCGGTTTCCCCTGAACAGGTGGAATTAGAATAGGGGGCTCTTGCAGGTATTGTCTGATCTTCTCAAAAACCACTTGGCAGTCAGAATTCCATTCAACTGCTTGATCTTTTCTGAGCAACTTGAATATAGGTTCACACGTAGCAGTCATATGAGATATAAACCTAGAGATGTAGTTCAAACGTCCCAGGAATCCTCTAACTTGTTTCTCTGTATGTGGAGCAGGCATTTCTTGTATTGCCCTAACCTTGTCTGGATCTACCTCAATTCCTCGTTGACTAACAATGAAACCAAGCAACTTTCCAGATCGGACACCGAAGGTGCACTTAGCAGGATTCAGCCGTAGTCGAAATTTCCGAAGACGCTCAAATAGCTTTTGCAAGTGGTCTATATGATCCTCTTCACTTTGAGATTTTGCAATCATATCATCCACATAAACCTCAATTTCCTTGTGCATCATGTCATGGAAAAGAGTGACCATTGCTCTTTGGTAAGTTGCCCCAGCATTTTTGAGACCGAATGGCATTACCTCGTAGCAAAATGTTCCCCAAGGGGTGATGAATGTGGTCTTTTCCATGTCCTCTGGATCCATCTTAATTTGATTATAACCCTAGAATCCGTCCATAAAGGAGAAGACTGCGAACTTAGCAGTGTTGTCTACCAGAGTGTCAATATGTGGCAGGGGGGAATCGTCTTTTGGACTAGCTTTATTTAGATCCCTGTAATCAACACACATCCTGACCTTGCCATCCTTTTTGGGTACTGGCACAATGTTGGCTACCCATTGAGGGTACTTTGCAACTGCTAGAAAACCGGCATCAAATTGACGTTTCACCTCGTCACAAATCTTTAGAGCCATGTCGGGTCTTGCTCTTCGGAGCTTCTGCTTCACTGGCGGACAATCTGGCTGTAGTGGTAGCTTGTGGACCACAATATCGGTATCTAAACCTGGCATATCTTGATACGACCAAGCAAATACATCTACATATTCATGTAGCAACTTGATCAATCTTTCCTTGATGCTTGCCTCAAGTGTAGTCACAACTTTGACCTCTTTCTTGTCTTCCTCAGTGTCAAGGTTGATTGTTTCCACTGGCTCTTGATGTGGCTGAAGGGCCTTTGACTCGTGCTCGAGCATCCTTTCCAGTTCTTCAGGGAAATCACAATCTTCCTCACTCTCCTCTTCCGCTTGGTAGATGGGGAGTTCAAAATTATAGGAAGTAGTGGGGTCATCGAATTCAACTGGTTTATTGATTATTCTGCATGTTTTTTAACGATGGTTCTTTTAGAAAAATGGAAATAAAATGCAAAAAAAAGCAAAAAATATTTTTGTAGTTTTTGAAAGGATTGCCATTTTAAGAAAAACAACAGATAAATGAACGACAAGAATTTGAACAAAATGCTCTTTATTTGTCATAATGATTTTTTTTTTGAAATTAAAAAGGGGCCCTACAAATGATCCATTAGCCTTGGGCAGAGCTAAGGATTTTCAAAAACACAAAGGAAAACAACAATTACTTTGACACAGGAAAAACTTCTGGAATCTCAACCGCTTCCCAGTTTGTCAGGGCTGCTTCACACCGGTATATCAGATTTGATGTTTCTCCATCTTCAGTGTCATCTTCCACTGCACCAACTTGATCTCCATGGATAAATCCTTTGCTCAGGAAAACTTCTTGTATGCTCCGCACACGGTCCTTTGCAGGGACCAGGGCTCCTCCATTAGCAGAAGACTTGTACCCCAAACCAAAACGGTCATTTTTCTCATTGATGTTGATGACTTGCCCCCAACCTGCAGGTCCTCCACTTTCAACTGCTGATTTTGCGCTCTTCAAAGAGGCGAATGACAAACTGGTTTTCTCAACAGGATCCTTAACCTCTTCAAATGTGGCATTGGGTATTTCAAGTGCTTGAAAAGAGGTTTCTAAGGCGTCCTCATCAGCCTCAATATAACGGAAAGAGGAGAGTTGACTGATGATAAAATCTTCTTCACCTGAGACAATGACGAGCTTGTTATCGACAACGAACTTCATCTTTTGATGCAGAGTAGAAGTTACTGCCCCAGCAGCATGTATCCATGGGCGTCCCAAAAGGCAGCTATAAGCTGGATTTATGTCCATGACTTGGAAATTGATGGGGAATACATGCGGTCCGATCTGTATTGGTAACTCTACCTCCCCAACTACTGTCCTTCGAGAGCCATCAAATGCTTTTACCACAAGAGCACTGGGTTTCAATTCTGAACCTTGGTAAGACAATTTAGCAAGTGCCCTCTTTGGTAGAACATTGAGGGATGATCCAGTGTCAACTAAAACTCTGGCCAGAGCATCTTCTTGGCACTTTATGGACACATGCAAGGCGCGGTTGTGATTCTTCCCCTCTTTGGGTAGCTCTTCATTGCTGAAGCTTAGAGTGTTGCAGGTTGTGATATTGGCGACCACTCCATCGAATTGGCCGACCGTTATATCTTGGGTAACATGAGCCTGAGCAAGCACTTTCAGTAGAGCCTCCCTATGAGCTTCGGAATTCAGAAGCAAAGACAAGATAGATATTTTTGATGGTGTTTGATGTAACTGATCAACTATCTTGTAGTCGGATTTCTTTATTATCCTTAGGAACTCACTTGCTTCATCTGTTTGCACAGTCGGCTGTGCCCCTCCATGTTCTGGGGTAGGATTTACATTTGCAGCTTCCCTTGTTGGCTCTTGAGGGTTCACATTAAAATTGGGAGTATAAATCCGACCACTGCGGGTCATCCTGCTTGTTCCTGCGATGTTAGTGATGTCGGCGTCAACATTCTTCAAGCCTTTCTCACTTTCAGCAGCTTTGGGCTTCCCACCTACCACTCCATCTACCACTGTTATGTCGTACTTCTAGGGTACTGCGTTGGTACTTTCAAAAGGAAATGGGGTAGGCATGCAAACTACCACGGGTGAGGGGTGAACAACATCTCTTCTGTGATAAGTTACCTCAAACGGTTCTGGTATATTAAAAACGGGTTCAATGACTAAAACTTCCTCGTTTGTTGTTGGACCACAAATTTGTAAAACACCTTGATCCATCAAGTTCTGAATGTCATTTCATACCACTTTACATCCTCTTGGATGAACGACACATTCCTCACAGTTGTCGTGACATGTATCAATCAATCTAGCCCCCACCAATCCTGCATGAAGCGCTAGCAACGGAGTTTTAACATCTTCCACATTCTTGATTATACACACATCAGAAGCATCCTCGACGGCATTAACATCACCATGCGCTGGCAAAGGGTTACTTTTGACATTGGGTCCGACGTCTCAAAATGACAGAATCTTCTTCTCAACCAGGTCTCGCACAATATGCTTTAAAGCATAACATCCTTCTAAATCATGTCCAGGGGCACCCCCATGGAAAGGACAATGGGCATCTGGATTGTACCATGGAGGTAAAGGATTTGGTGGAGGACCCAAAGATCTGGGCGTCACTAACCCTTTTTGTAGTAACGATGGGTACAATTCAGTGTATGTCATAGGGATTGAAGCAAACGGAAGTCTAGCTCTCTATACCCTATTTTGATTTGGAGAATTTTGTGGACGAGGAGCTTGTGCCCTTGGCTGTTGATAAGCAGGTGGTGCTGGCGCTTGCTGGTATATTGGCGCTTGTTGAGCAGGTTGATAGACAGGAGCTTGTGATTGGTTGAAATTTGGTGTGACAGCTGCCACATATGGTTGTTGAACATATTGTACTGGGTAAGTTGGTTGTTGTTGAGCAAATTGGTGTTGCTGAGTAAGTTGATGTTGTTTCTTCCATGAATGACTCCTTCTTTGACTGGTTGATACTGCATTTGTATCACCCTCTTTCTTTCTTTGAAATCCTCCAGGAAACTTTTTGGCATTACTACTAGATGTTTCAGAGGTAGTCATCATCTTTCCATTCTTCAACCCAAGCTCGACCTTTATGCCCACGGCGACCAGGTCAGAGAAGCTTGCAGATACACTACTCACCATTCTTTCATAGAACATAGGTTTGACTGTATCCATGAACCAATCCGCTAACTCCTTCTCAGCAAGGGGTGGTTCGACTTGCGAGGCCACTTCCCTCCATCGTTGTGCATATTCCTTAAAAGACTCATTATTCTTCTGGGACATGCTGAGCAATTGCCTCCTATCTGGGGCCATATCCATATTATACTTATAATGTTGGATAAAAGCATCAGATAAGTCTTGGAAACAACGAATCCTACTCTGATCAAGGCTTAAGTACCACTTAGAGGGAGCACCCCTCAAGCTGTCTTGGAAGCAATGTATCATAAGTTTGTCATCCTCTACATGCGCAGCCATTTTTCGATAGTACATAATAAGGTGACTCTTAGGACACGAGTGGCCCTCATACCTATCGAAATCTGGGGTCTTGAACTTCGCAGGAATCACAAGACCTGATACTAAGCACATCTCCTTAGCGGTAGCACCAAAAACTTGGTCACCTTCCATAGCCCTCAATCTTTTCTCAAGCATCTGGTAATTCTCCTTCATCCCTCTTATGTCTTCCTGCCTTTCCTCATCTGAAAAGTCTGGAGCATGTTGTTGATCCTCAAAGTAGGGTTGCACATGTGCACGAACGAGAGGAGGTGCGAACGTGTGAACCACTGGATGATTTTCATTGATGGTCGGTAGAGGAGCCGTCTGTTGAGCGGATGGTGCAAAACCAGGGGCGCCTTCCACTGTAGGCGTGAAACCGGGAGGTAAACCATAGGTTGGCCAGGTTGTTGGTACCGTCCTCACGGGTTGGGGTTCAATCGATGGACCGGCGATTTCTGAAACAACCGTTGTTTGGGTGTCTAACTTTGCCCTGATGACCTGTAATATCTCCATGACCTGACCCATGTTTCCACGTAGGTCTTCGAGCTCTGAGCTCACTCGCTCCAATTCATGCTCTTGATCTGCCATTCTTTGACGAGCTCTGGCAGGAGTATTATACGGGTGTTGAAAATTCAACGTGAAATTGGAGGAAGAAAGGACAGAATGAGACTCTGTTTTGAAAAATGCATGAATGCATGTATGGATGCATTTTGTTTGCAAAACTCTTGGTTAGTTTCAATCATTCATTTCAAAAATGTCACAACACTTGTTCGCAAATATTTAAAATAATAAGGAAATGAAACACAATAAGATGAATCTCCAAAGCGATTTTTTCATTAATCTCATATCAAAGTTCAAATACAAACAACGTGCTCATGGTTTATGGGCTTTCCGAACCGTAGCAAGGTCGGTAGTTAACCCTTCTAACATTGCCTTACAAAACTTAATGAAATTAAAGACTTGATGCGGTGTGTTCTCTGGACACATGCATCAATCAGCCTCTTGCAGCTTCTCAGGTAGCTCTTGCATGATGGAACTCGCAAATCCGAACAGCTTCAGAAATTTGGCCTTCCACTCAGTGTAAAGCCCTTGGAGATCTTGGATAATACGCACGTCTTCAGCCTTGGTCACCTCTATGTCCCTATAGAGGTTTCTCCAATATCTACATTCACCTAGCAACACCATATAGGCAGCATTCTGATCCCCACCTTCAAGTGCCTGGATTCTAGCATTGGCTCGATCCAAATGATGTTTCAACCGTGTGCAAACTCTTTCTGACTCTTCAGTCTTCAGCTTCTCGCGTTCCAGATTATCCTTGTATTTCTGAATGGTATTCTCCAGTTCACGAGTACGAATCTCAGAATCAGCCGTGCTTCCCTTTTCATTTCAAGGGTTAGTTCCAGAGTCTTGTTGAGTTTTTGAATCCGGAGTAAAGCTCTATCCAACTCCTCTTCCTTTGATTTGAACACAGATTTAGTGCTATAGAGCGCTTGTCCAAACTTTTCTCTCCTTGCTTCAGACTCTCTAGCTCTTTTGTTGGAGACTTCAAGCTCTTTGTCCTTCTTCTGTTGATTGTCTTTCAAGTTCCCATTCTCTATCGAGACTCGGCCAAGTCTGATTCTCAAATCAGCATTTTCTAACTCCAACTCCTTGATACGGGCGTTGAGCTTCTCTACATCTTCAGGTAATATGGGTTCTGGCTCCGGAACCAATGGATAGATAGAAGGATCAAATGGATAAGGGAGTTTAATCATCTGAACCCTCTCTCTAACCCAACAAGTGTAAGGCTCTTGGGCAATGACATTTCTCTTACCCAACTCCTTACCCTTTCTGATGACTGCTTGCCAAGACCTCTTGATCTTCTTCACCATGGGATGATCCGCTTCAACACCATGTAAGATGAAAGGCTCTAGAGCTTCAGCTTTTGGAGGGCCATTCATAGGGTAACCATGTTGCCTCAGAGATAACATGGGGTTATAGTTGATGCAACCCTTGGTTCCTATTAAAGGCACATTGGGGAAATCTCTAATGCTGACAATCACATTATCGGTCTCCCAATCCCTGATATACCACTTAACATGACTGGAGGTGAGGGAAGCTAACTTCTGGAATGGCTTGAGTTCTTTGAGACAAAAGGACCTTCTTCGGGCATATGGGATCTAAACCAGGCATGCAACAACTGTGCACAACATAAGACGATTCCTCCCTTCTTCTCATGATAATCATGGAGAGTGTAGTAGATATCTGCCAAGAGAAACGGTACAGGGTTACCAGAGAGGAAAATTCTCACCGCCAGGTGGTCCACAAAATGGTCAATATTTGGGAAGAGAACTATCCCATATACCAACATGGCTAACACAGCATAAAAGGCTTCCTAATTCCCTTCTTTTTCCATCTTCTTGGCCTGATCTTCCAAGAACTTCCTAGAAAAACCACTGAAAGGTCCTTTCACATCCCAATTGTCCACGACTTCAGAAACTTTCAGACCCAAAGCTAAAGTTATCCTCTTGGGAGGAATATCTTCATCGAGCTTAGGAAATGGATTATGATCCTTCAAATTCCGGCCTATGATCCTCTCAACCTCCTCCAAGGTAGGAGACAACTGGAAGTCAGAAAACGTGAAACAACGTAGAGGTGGATCATAGAACTGAGCAATAGTCATTGAGGTCATCATGTCCATCTTCTCATTTAGGATGTCCAGAATTCTTGCATAGTTTTGTACAAAGCTGTTGAGTTTGAGGGGTGTTACTTTGGCACTCAACTTCTGTAGGCTGGTAAGGTCCACGTTCTTGTATTTGAACTGAAAAGTGCCTCTTCTCTCAGGATTCATCTTGCTAACAAGTCTTGGATTCCTGAAATAATGCGAAACAACTAAGAGTTTTGCTTTTTATGCGTATGCAATGAATGGATGGATGCAATGTTTTTTTTTCTTTGGATAGGTTCAAAGGTCCGAGGTATGGATAAATTTGATTGCTTTCCAAAACGGGGTTCTCACCGGGTATGATCTAGGGCTTTGTTACAAAGGATCCCCAGAGTCATTGATTCACAAGAATGTTTGACGCTTACGGGAAATACTTTCCGGTCGTCAACTCCATCAAGGGAATCTATTCTGGGTGAGGTTCTCGTACCGACCCTTACGAAGTATTCACCTCGGGAGTCCGTACTACGCAACCATCGACTGGGTTCTAGACAGGGTACTCAGAGTCATGGATTCAAAAGATTGTTTGACGCTTACGGAAAATACTTTCCGGTCGTCAACTCCATCTAAGGAATCTATTCTGAGCGAGGTTCTCGTATCGATTCTTACGAAGTATTCACCTCGGGAATCCATACTACGCAACCATCATTTCTAGTTGGCCAAAGGTTCAATGTTCTAAAAGGTTCTTAGAGTCATGGACCCCTTTGAAACATCGAAGCTTATGAGGTATACACCTCGGGCGACAATATTTGCAAAAGACTCTACTCTAAGTGAGGTTCTCGTACCGACTCTTACAAAGTATTCACCTCGGGAGTCCGTACTACTCAACCATCGTCCTATCTTATGTTTTTTTTTCACTCTAGAATCGGGTGTAGAGTCTTTCCCACATGGTTTGCAATCAAATATCCAAGTACCCAACACAGTGGAACCAATATATAACAGAAATATCAATATAACAATAAAGATATTAAAAATCAATAAATAAGGGAAAAGCCACACAATTAAACAAACAGAGGCACACAAACGTCCTAACTAGGCCTGACTCGCTTAGGGAACGGGAGTCATCCCCAGCAGAGTCGCCATCTGTAACACCCCGATAAAATAAGATAATTATTTAATTTAAGTTAATAATATATTTATTAATTTAATTAAATAATTGAATTATTATTGGAATTATTATTATTGGGTTATTATTATTATTGGAATAAAAGTTGGAATTAGAAAAGGTCCCATTCAGTAAAAAGGTTTATTTTCGCGTGAAAAGGAAAAGAGACAGAAAAGTGGAAAAGGGAAAAGAGAACCAGAGAACAAGGGTTGAAGAGAGGAAGAGCTTGAAGCTGCAAGATTCGCCGGATTAACTCAGGTAAGGGGGGTTTATCATCGTTTAATGGGTATTATGGGATAATATGTACTGGGTAGTGATAAATCATTGATTTACCTCTGATTGGAATGATGTATGATGAAAATTGTGAAATATTGGATGAACGAAATTTGGATTATAAATGAAGGAAATTCGTAGGAATTAGATGTAATAATGTTAGATTTTGTGAAATCGAATAGGGTATGATTTGTGTTAGAGGATATGAACGAATAATGTGTAAAATTGGACTGTGGAAGGTTGAATTGGATAGATCTCGTAGCAGAGAAAGCCATAGCAGATCTGGAAATCTGGTTTCTGGTCATACGCGTATGGCACTAGGCAGTACGCGTATGAGATGGTCTGGTACGCGTATGGCACTAGGCAATACGCGTATGGATGAGGAAGATGATGTTTTGAACGTAGTTTGGTCTCTGTTGGTACGCGTATGGGGAAGTGATACGCGTAGCATACGCGTATGAGATGGTGTTACGCGTATGAGATTTGGCTGAGAAATGGGCCATACGCGTATGGGACTAGGCAGTACGCGTATGGGCAGGATTGTGATTTTTCTGTGCTGTTGTTGTGCAGTTTTTGGTTGTTCAGCTGAGTAATGTGATTTAGCTGATGTACGATATATTAGGGATCATTCCCGTTGCTTTGAGTAGTATAGGTATTAGTAGAGTGTGCTAATACTGTGGTTGTTATTTGGCATGATATGATATGCTTATGTGATAAAATACTGATGATGTGTGATGGTATGCATGATGCTGTGAATGTATCAGTTATGTGTGCATTTGTGAATAGACTGTTTTATGGCTTAGAGTGTGAGCATATGTCTGTTCTTGAATTGTTGTTGATGATGTAGCATTGCTAGGTGATTAGCATGCATATTGTGGCCTTATGGTGGTAGCTAATTCCCATGGTGAGGAATTAGTGAGTTAGTCATTTTGGACTGTTGTTGATGTTTGCATGCTAGGTGAATTAGCGTGCATATCATAGCCCTTGGGGTGGTAGCTAATTCCCATGGTGAGGAATTAGTGAGTGAGTCACTAAGTCTCAGATGAGTGGGACTAGTGGGCTTGGTAGCCGTGCCTGGATTTGGACGGTGAGGTGAACTATATGTTCACAAATAGTCGGTACCGCATGCATGGAGTCTCATTGCATAATATGTGTATGGCGTATAATATGAATGGATGTATTCCAATATTATACGTGGGTTTGTGTTGATATTGAGTATGAGCATGAATTGTATTGGTATTGAGTATGATATTTGAATTGATGTGCCGTTACTGAATGTGTGATGTGATTAGGGTGATTAATGTGTTAAATTACTTAACATGACATGATATTTTATAATGTTCATTATATTGATTGAGGAACTCACCCTTACAACTATTTTTCAGGTAACGAGCAGTGATTGAGTAGAAGCTAGTGCTTGGAGTCTAGTGTAGTCTCCTTAGTGGGTCATGCTCTGATAGATGTAACATCGGGATGGGATGTTTTACCTTGTTGAATAATTTTACATGTAATTGTGTTACATGTTCCGCATGATTGATTTAATTTCTATTCGCTGCGTACTATGCAAACGTTTTATTTGATAAATAAATGAGCATGACAATCTACTTTGAGGAATGGTGTGAAGTTGTTTGTGTGACACCCTTAACTGCATAATTACTCTAATTTATGTGTTGCTATTTTAATTAAATATTTGGGGTATTTTAGAAGGGTGTTACATTAGTGGTATCAGAGCATAGTCGGTCGAGTCGAGTCGTAATTATTCTGTTCCCCTGTACGGGATAGGTGTTGTGTAACCCTATCAGTACTTATTGTTTAGCTTGTTGGGTTTTCAGAATAGAGATGGCTAGAAGAGGCAGAGATGATGCTGCGATTGCTGAGGCTCTGGGTATGCTAGCTGGAGTACTTGGAGGAAATCCGAATGTTGTGGGAATGGGAGCTGCTCGTCAACTGAGTGAGTTCCAGAAGAACAATCCTCCAATGTTCAAGGGAGCATACGATCCAGAGGGTGCTCAGAGGTGGTTGAAGGAGATCGAGAGGATCTTCCGAGTGACTGAGTGTGCCGATAACCAGAAGGTCAGGTTCGGTACGCATATGCTGTCAGAGGAAGCAGATGATTGGTGGGTTGCTACCCGCACTGAGTTGGAATCTGCTGGGAATGCTGAGATCACTTGGGCTGTGTTCAGAGAGAGATTCCTGAGGAAGTATTTTCCAGAGGATGTTAGAGGAAAGAAAGAGATAGAGTTCTTAGAATTGAAGCAGGGCAATCGGTCTGTTATTGAGTATGCTGCTAAGTTCACAGAGCTGTCGAAGTATTACACTCCCTATAACGAGGCTACTGGGGAATTTTCAAAGTGTGTGAAGTTTGAGAACGGGTTACGTCCCGAGATCAAGCAGGCTATTGGGTATCAGCGGATTAGAGTGTTTTCTGAGTTGGTTGACTGTTGCAGGATTTTTGAACAGGATACCAAGGCTAGAGCAGAGAGCTATCAGCAAAGGGTTGATAGGAAAGGCAAGAATCAGAATGATCGTGGAAAACCGTATGCAGCTGGCAAGGGTTTTCAGAGACAGAGTGGGATGAAGAGGCCTAGTGGGGGAGACTCTAGTGCCCCTGCTAAGTGTTACAGATGTGGTCAGGCTGGACATCGTATCCATGAGTGTACCAGTAATGAGAAGAAGTGTTTCAAGTGTGGAAAAGGTGGTCACTTGGCTGCAGAGTGCCGGTTGAAGACTGTGACTTGTTTCAACTGTGGAGAGTTGGGTCATATTAGTCCACAGTGTCCTAAGCCGAAGAAAGAGAACCAGTCGGGAGGCAAGGTCTTTGCTTTATCGGGTTCTGAGACTTCTGCAGATGATCGTTTGATCCGAGGTACGTGTTATATTAATGGCTTTCCTCTCGTAGCTATTATTGACACAGGTGCGACTCATTCCTTTATATCTTTGGATTGTGCTGTGAAACTTAAGTTAGAGATATCTGAGATGCGTGGAAGTATGGTGATTGATACTCCTGCGAAGGGTTCAGTGACTACTACTTCAGTTTGTTTAAATTGCCCTTTGAGTATTTTTGGTAGAGACTTTTGGATAGACCTCGTGTGTCTTCCACTAGTGCAGATTGATGTTATCCTGGATATGAACTGGTTGGTGTTTAACCGAGTTTATATCAACTGTTTTGATAAGACTGTGATTTTTCCTGAGAGTGAGGAAGGAAAGAGTTTGTTTCTATCTGCAAGGCAGGTGAATGAGGAAGTAGCAGATGGTGCAGAGTTGTTTATGCTGTTAGCGACTTCGGAGGCTAAAGATAAACTGGTGATTTGCGATCTAGCCGTGGTGTGTGATTTTCCTGATGTGTTTCCTGAAGAAGTGAATGAATTACCACCAGAGCGTGAAGTTGAGTTCTCGATTGATTTGGTACCTGGTACTAGACCGATATCGATGGCTCCGTACCGTATATCTGCTGTGGAGTTAACTGAATTGAAGAGTCAGTTGGAAGATCTGTTGGATAAGAAATTTATTCGTCCGAGTGTGTCGCCGTGGGGTGCACCAGTGTTATTAGTTAAGAAGAAAGAAGGTACTATGAGGTTGTGTGTGGACTACAGGCAACTGAATAAAGTGACGATCAAGAATCGGTATCCTTTGCCGAGGATTGATGATTTGATGGATCAGTTGGTTGGTGCGAGTGTGTTCAGCAAAATAGATTTGAGGTCGGGATATCATCAGATACGTGTGAAGACTGAGGATATTTAGAAGACTGCTTTCAGAACAAGGTATGGACATTATGAGTATTCTGTAATGCCTTTTGGTGTGACTAATGCGCCTGGAGTATTTATGGAGTATATGAATAGGATTTTCCATCCGTACCTAGATCAGTTTGTTGTGGTGTTTATTGACGTTATTTTGGTGTATTCGAAATCTGAAGAAGAGCATGCTGAACATTTGAGAGTGGTTTTAGGAGTTCTACGAGAAAAGAAGTTATTTGCTAAACTGTCAAAGTGTGAATTTTGGTTAGAAGAGGTGGCGTTGCTGTTGATCCTTCTAAGATAGAAGCGGTATCTAAGTGGGAAGCTCCGAAGTCAGTTTCTGAGATAAGGAGTTTTCTTGGACTTGCAGGTTATTATAGGAAGTTCATTGAGGGATTTTCTAAGTTGGCGTTACCGTTAACGATGTTGACTAGAAAGGGGCAAGCGTTTGTTTGGGACTCAAAGTGCGAAGAAGGTTTCCAAGAGTTAAAGAGAAGGTTAACTACTGCTCCTATTCTGATATTACCAAGTCCGTCGGAACCATTTGAGGTTTACTGTGATGCTTCATTGTTGGGTTTGGGTGGTGTTTTGATGCAGAATAAGCAGGTTATAGCTTATGCTTCGAGACAATTGAGGGTTCATGAGAGGAACTATCCGACACACGATTTAGAGTTGGCAGCCGTGGTATTTGTTCTGAAGTTATGGAGGCATTACTTGTACGGGTCAAGATTTGAGGTTTTCAGTGACCATAAGAGTTTAAAGTATTTGTTTGATCAGAAAGAGCTGAATATGAGACAGAGGAGATGGTTAGAGTTTTTGAAGGATTATGACTTTGGTTTGAATTACCATCCGGGTAAAGCAAACGTAGTGGCTGATGCATTGAGTCGGAAATCATTGCATATGTCTATGTTAATGGTTAAGGAATTGGATTTAATTGAACAGTTTAGAGACTTGAGTTTGGTGTGTGAAAGTACTCACAATAGTGTTAAACTGGGAATGTTGAAGTTAACGAGTAGTATTCTGGATGAGATTAGAGAGGGTCAGAAATCCGATGTGTTTTTGGTTGATAAGTTGACTCTAGTGAATCAAGGTCAAGGTGGTGAATTCAGAGTTGATGAGAATGGTGTTTTGAAATTTGGTAATCGGGTATGTATTCTGGATGTTACCGAACTGAAGAAGAGTATTCTTGAGGAAGGACATCGTAGTGGCTTGAGTATTCATCCTGGGGCTACGAAGATGTATCATGATTTGAAAAAGTTATTTTGGTGGCCGGGAATGAAAAGAGAAATTGCGAGTTTTGTTTATTCTTGTTTGACTTGTCAGAAGTCAAAGATTGAGCATCAGAAGCCGTCTGGGCTAATGCAACCGTTGGCTATTCTAGAGTGGAAGTGGGATAGTATCAGTATGGATTTTGTTTCTGGTTTACCGAGAACGATTAAGAATTTTGAAGCTATTTGGGTGATTGTTGACAGATTGACAAAATCGGCTCATTTTATTCCGATCAGAATGGACTATCCATTGGAGAGATTAGCTGAATTGTATATTGAGAAAATTGTAAGTTTGCATGGTATTCCGTCGAGTATTGTTTCGGACAGAGATCCTAGATTTACATCGAAGTTCTGGGAAGGTTTGCAGAGGGCTTTGGGAACCAAGTTGAGATTGAGTTCTGCATATCATCCGCAGACTGATGGTCAGACTGAGAGGACGATTCAGTCACTAGAGGATCTTTTGAGAGCTTGTGTTTTGGAAAAGGGAGGTGCTTGGGATTGTTATTTACCTTTGATTGAGTTTACCTACAACAATAGTTTTCATTCGAGCATTGGTATGGCACCATTTGAAGCTTTGTATGGTAGGAGATGTCGGACGCCTTTATGTTGGTATGAGTCCGGTGAGAGTGCTGTGGTTGGACCGGAGATTGTTCAACAGACTACGGAAAAGATTAAGATGATTCAGGAGAAGATGAGGATTGCTCAGAGTCGTCAGAAGAGTTATCACGACAAGAGGAGGAAGTCACTTGAGTTTCAAGAGGGAGATCATGTGTTTCTTCGTGTTACTCCGATAACTGGGGTTGGTCGAGCTTTGAAGTCGAAGAAGTTGACACCTCGATTTATTGGTCCTTATCAGATTTTGGAGAGGATAGGAGAGGTAGCCTATCGTATCGCTTTACCGCCGTCACTTGCGAATTTGCATGAGGTTTTTCATGTGTCTCAGTTGAGGAGGTACATTCATGATCCGTCGCATGTGGTCCAAGTAGATGATGTCCAGGTGAGAGATAACCTGACTGTTGAAACATCACCTATGAGGATTGAGGATCGAGAGTTGAAGCAGTTGCGGGGTAAAGAGATTGCTTTGGTGAAGGTAGCTTGGGGAGGACCAGCAGGTGGCAATGTGACTTGGGAACTTGAGAGTCAGATGAAGGAGTCTTATCCAGAGTTATTCGCTTGAGGTATGTTTTCGAGGACGAAAACTCTTTTAGTGGGGGAGAGTTGTAACACCCCGATAAAATAAGATAATTATTTAATTTAAGTTAATAATATATTTATTAATTTAATTAAATAATTGGATTATTATTGGAATTATTATTATTGGGTTATTATTATTATTGGAATAAAAGTTGGAATTAGAAAAGGTCCCATTCAGTAAAAAGGTTTATTTTCGCGTGAAAAGGAAAAGAGACAGAAAAGTGGAAAAGGGAAAAGAGAACCAGAGAACAAGGGTTGAAGAGAGGAAGAGCTTGAAGCTGCAAGATTCGCCGGATTAACTCAGGTAAGGGGGGTTTATCATCGTTTAATGGGTATTATGGGATAATATGTACTGGGTAGTGATAAACCATTGATTTACCTCTGATTGGAATGATGTATGATGAAAATTGTGAAATATTGGATGAACGAAATTTGGATTATAAATGAAGGAAATTCGTAGGAATTAGATGTAATAATGTTAGATTTTGTGAAATCGAATAGGGTATGATTTGTGTTAGAGGATATGAACGAATAATGTGTAAAATTGGACTGTGGAAGGTTGAATTGGATAGATCTCGTAGCAGAGAAAGCCATAGCAGATCTGGAAATCTGGTTTCTGGTCATACGCGTATGGCACTAGGCAGTACGCGTATGAGATGGTCTGGTACGCGTATGGCACTAGGCAATACGCGTATGGATGAGGAAGATGATGTTTTGAACGTAGTTTGGTCTCTGTTGGTACGCGTATGGGGAAGTGATACGCGTAGCATACGCGTATGAGATGGTGTTACGCGTATGAGATTTGGCTGAGAAATGGGCCATACGCGTATGGGACTAGGCAGTACGCGTATGGGCAGGATTGTGATTTTCTGTGTTGTTGTTGTGCAGTTTTTGGTTGTTCAGCTGAGTAATGTGATTTAGCTGATGTACGATATATTAGGGATCATTCCCGTTGCTTTGAGTAGTATAGGTATTAGTAGAGTGTGCTAATACTGTGGTTGTTATTTGGCATGATATGATATGCTTATGTGATAAAATACTGATGATGTGTGATGGTATGCATGATGCTGTGAATGTATCAGTTATGTGTGCATTTGTGAATAGACTGTTTTATGGCTTAGAGTGTGAGCATATGTCTGTTCTTGAATTGTTGTTGATGATGTAGCATTGCTAGGTGATTAGCATGCATATTGTGGCCTTATGGTGGTAGCTAATTCCCATGGTGAGGAATTAGTGAGTTAGTCATTTTGGACTGTTGTTGATGTTTGCATGCTAGGTGAATTAGCGTGCATATCATAGCCCTTGGGGTGGTAGCTAATTCCCATGGTGAGGAATTAGTGAGTGAGTCACTAAGTCTCAGATGAGTGGGACTAGTGGGCTTGGTAGCCGTGCCTGGATTTGGACGGTGAGGTGAACTATATGTTCACAAATAGTCGGTACCGCATGCATGGAGTCTCATTGCATAATATGTGTATGGCGTATAATATGAATGGATGTATTCCAATATTATACGTGGGTTTGTGTTGATATTGAGTATGAGCATGAATTGTATTGGTATTGAGTATGATATTTGAATTGATGTGCCGTTACTGAATGTGTGATGTGATTAGGGTGATTAATGTGTTAAATTACTTAACATGACATGATATTTTATAATGTTCATTATATTGATTGAGGAACTCACCCTTACAACTATTTTTCAGGTAACGAGCAGTGATTGAGTAGAAGCTAGTGCTTGGAGTCTAGTGTAGTCTCCTTAGTGGGTCATGCTCTGATAGATGTAACATCGGGATGGGATGTTTTACCTTGTTGAATAATTTTACATGTAATTGTGTTACATGTTCCGCATGATTGATTTAATTTCTATTCGCTGCGTACTATGCAAACGTTTTATTTGATAAATAAATGAGCATGACAATCTACTTTGAGGAATGGTGTGAAGTTGTTTGTGTGACACCCTTAACTGCATAATTACTCTGATTTATGTGTTGCTATTTTAATTAAATATTTGGGGTATTTTAGAAGGGTGTTACACCATCTGTCGTACCTCGAAAAAAAAATGGGGATACGAATTCAAAGCAAAGCGCTATCGCACGCTCGCAATGATGGACGGAACAGAGTCGCCACCGAACTTTATTTATTCCTAAAAAGGAAAGGGGAAATATCGATAAAACCCAAGACAAAACGACAATGATTATTGGTCGTTGCAACCAAATTAGGGTTCGGGAGTCGATTACACAAGGGGAAGGTATTAGCACCCCTCACGTCCGTTGTACTCAACGGGAACCATTAGGTCACTTGTGTGCGTTAGTGTTAGTTTGAAATGTTAGGCTTTTCGAATTATTAGGTGGGGAAAGAAAAAAAGGATGAGAAGAAAAGTTTTTGGATTTTTAACTAAGGACTAAACCTAAGTTTTTTATTAGTGGGCCTGACAAGATTTACAAATCCTGCTTCTACGTATCTCAAAAGAGAAATCAAGGCTTACGTAGTTCTGGGTAGAAAAATGTTTGTTTGTTGGTCGATTTTAGCGAAAGCTATATTGTATTAATCGACAAAAACATTGTTTTACCCAAAACAGATGAGGAGTGGACGCATACCACACATCGAACGGATTTATAAATCTACATTCGGAAAAGCGTCACTTATCTCGACTCAACAATCGTGGCCGAAACATTGTTTTGCATCACCTTAAGACAATATATCTTTCGTTTATGAAAAAGGTTTTTTATTAATCGCACGGCGGCGAGAAAAGGTTTGATCGGTTGGATGTATTTTGAGTGGTGGCGAGAACTTGGATGAGCGAGATATACATCTCGAATCCTAGCCTCAGGAGTGCACGGTATACACCATGTTCCATTTCCATCTTTATTTAAAAAGGTTAAGATAGGAATTAGGTATTTTGGAATTTGATTGAGAAAGGGTTTGAAGAAACCGCATTGACAATTTTAGACGATGGCGAGAACCAAAATAGGCGAGGCATACGTCTCGAATCTTA
Organism: Lathyrus oleraceus; assembly: GCF_024323335.1. Taxonomy (NCBI): domain Eukaryota; kingdom Viridiplantae; phylum Streptophyta; class Magnoliopsida; order Fabales; family Fabaceae; genus Lathyrus; species Lathyrus oleraceus. The sequence continues at coordinate 427,258,877 of NC_066580.1, forward strand.
ATCTCAGGAGTGCATGGTATACACCATGTTCCATTTCCACCTTTATTGAAAAAGTGTTAAATAAAAATTAGGTATTTTGAGTTTTGTTGTGAAAATGACTTGACCCTAGATCAAGTATTGATGGACGTTTAAGAGAAATTTGAATGAGTGTTTGAGAGAAAACAAAATGGATAAATTTGGATGATGGCGAAAGCTAGGATTGGCGAGATATACATCTCGAATCCTAGTCTCAGGAGTGCGCGGTATACACCACGTTCCACTTCCATCTTTATTGAAAGGGTTTTAACTATGAATTAATATTTTTTGAGTTTTTATTAGGAAAAATGGATGGACGTTGAATCAAGCGTTTGATGAAAGTTTGAAAGAGATGGAATAGAATAGGAGGGAGAAATGGATTGATTTGTTTATTGAGAAAAATACTCGACGTTGGATCGAGTCATATTTTTGTATTTTTGGAAATGGTTGATTTTATTCTTGTGTTAGTATCTAACTAAACAGTCAAACAAATAAAGAAATAAAACAGTACAAAATTATTACACATCGGGGGAGTGGGGTACATTTTGTCAAATGGGGATTCAAAATCATGAAACAATTAAATCGGGCCCAAACGACAAATAATGCAAAGTATGAGTGTAAGTGCAAGAGAACCGGCTCATTGTAGGAAAGCCCAAGAGTAAGCTATGTGAGGTTGATGGTGATGCTTAAAAGCAATCGACTTACAAGGGTATGGAAAATGGGCTCGATATTGAATCGAGAAAAGTGTGATTTTAAAAGTTTAAAGAAAAAAAAATTAATGCTAAAAGAAATAAAACACTATACATGGGTATCGAACTCGCTACACTAAAGACCACGAAACTACCCTCTCTCCACTAGACCACTTATGATTGTTTATAATTTAAATAACAACTTAAATATAAAAACCAAAATAGATTAAAGTATGAATTAAAATAAAAATAAAAATGGGGTGGTCTATTTAATGGTAGATTAATTAAAAAAAAAAAGAGAAATCCCAAAAGGTGACCCTAGCCGCCTGGCTGTTGGGTTCAAAAGGTCAGGGATTGGGAACACAAAATAGCATTTAACTAAAACTAATACCAATAAACCACAGTTAATGACCACTTGAAAACTCTAAACGTTCACTCAATGGGATTTAAAGGTCTGCTTAAAAAAAGAACAAATAATGAATAAAATAAAAAAAGAAAAGAAAAGGTGAGGACGCAGACGAGAGTCCCAGAACCCCAATCGTCCTCCTCTCTCTATCTCACCATCGCTCTCAACCTCAGGTTTCCCAGAATGAACCTCTCTCAATCGCGATTTCCATCGTCTCTCAAATCTAACCTCAATCCCTCATCTCTCATCGAAACCCCCTATCTCAAAAGCTCCCAAACCTCACGTCTTTCTCAGAATCGCTCACGATGCTAACCCCAGAAATACACGAACCTATGGTTTCAAAAGAGGGTCGAGTGAAAATCTCACCTCCAGCGGTGAAGATAGCTCCGATGATGCTTTAATCCTCCTCCTTCGCCTCTTCAAATCCAGGTTTTTTTTAATTGTAGGGTTAGGGTTTCGTTTTGAAGTTCTTTTTTCGTCCGCCTCCCAATCGCCTCCTCCCTCACTGATTCCTTTTTTCCTTTTTATATCTGCAGCTTTAGGGTTTCGATTTGGTATCCAAAGATTCAATAGAGAAACTTCTTGGAAGTGCTTTTTGTGCTCAGAATCGGGTTGTCCTGTTTGATGCTACAATCTGGAAACGGTAATTCTACCTACGCATTTTTCCCCCTGTTTTGTCTTAATCCCTTTTGGGATATTTTTTGAAATCTTACTGTTGCCAATGCCATGTTTTTTTTACTGCAGTGAAAGCGATGAAAACATGAGGAGCTTCGGTTTTTACAAGGCCTTGGTTTATGATTTTGTGCCTGAGGTTCAACAATTTCTTCCAATGAAAGGCTTTTAGAATTAGATCCCTTCAGAAGAGATTTTCCCAAAACAGCAGCAGCATCGGGCAAAAGATTTGATGATTCAGCAATCAGATGTTGAACCTTTATCAGTTTGTGCAATTCAAATACTTGGACCGCAAACATTGTCTATTGATTAGTAATTTTTCGTCTTGCTTTCCAAAAAGTTGCTGACCTGATATCTCTGCGACACCATCAGGAGAAAGTCTCGGGCTTGGCATATTTTCTAGAGTGGAATTCTTGGAAAGATCATCACTTCCTTCTGAGCTTCCATTTTCTATTGGGCTGTCAATGTTGGTATCATGATACTCGGTATGATCGGCAGCTTCAGGTACACTGATTTGGTTCACTGTAGAACGAAAGCGGCCTCTTAATATCAGGTTGTTTCTATTATCTGTATCCATCGCGGAGTCAACGAGACTTCCACCATGTTCAATATCATTGGATCCCTGCTGTAAGCAAGCATCATTCTGATCCTCTTCATCTGAAATATTCTCGGCTTGCCTCACCGAACTGTCAATAATTTCTCCTGTCAATATGCTTTTGACAGACATTACTGTTTTCTGTCTACTAATGCTTTCTTGCAGATGCACTTCACCCTTATTTCTCACATCTTTTCTCATTTTGACGAGCAGGGAGCCAAACTGTGTTTGATCTTCGTCACTGTCATTTTTCCCGGATACTAAACAGCCAAAATTCCTGGAGCCCGTAGGAGTGATATTTTCCCCATTGAAACTCTTCATTGTTTTATCATAAGATTGACCAATCCTTGAGTGATCATATGCACGACTATCATCTCCATCTACTTTTTTCTATGTTCAAGTTGTGCTGACAAAGTGCATTTTGGTTATGTTACATGGCTAATGATTTGTATGTTTGACAGTTTCAGGCACATTTCATGACAGGATCATAGCTACTGCAGGATCAAGATGCACGACTTATCGAAACAACCAAACCTTCCTATAATGGATGACGGTAACTCACTACGGCTTATACACATATTGCATAAGGTGTTGCAATATTTTGCAACATTTTATGACAGGATGAAAGTGACTCCGCAGGTAAGATTCAACCGTTGATTAGTATCAAATGCAGGTTAAGTTTACTGGTTACGGTTGCAGCATACCGATTGTTTTACATTGATGCAGGAAACTTGATTTCTAATCAACTGATTTTGGTTACAGTAATGTTTCTTGCAGCATGACATTAATGTGGACTTGTGCAACCAGTGTTCTGGGTTTGAGCTTCAGGTAGCATGGCCATGGCTCGTTTAATGGTGTTGCAGCATTTATGTGCAACCAGTGTTGAAGCGCTTCATCATTGGAACAAAGGGCTTGCAACGTGACATTGAAATCGGAAGCAACTTGTCTTATGGAATTGGATTGGAATTGGGATTCGATGTGAATTATGGTTATATCTTGATTGTGATTTTTTGGATGAAATTTGGGAATTGGTTGTAATGTAGAAGTTAGTTGTAGGATATGGATGTGATGCATTGTTATGTTTGAATGTTAAATGAAAATGTATGTATGAAAATGAGTTTGGAAATGTTTGAAAGTTAAATATTATTAAATGTTATGAGTGTATGTACTATTTTGATTTGAAATGAACTATGGATGGAAAATGGATCATGTTTGGTTATAAAATGGATATGGATTTTTAGGAATAATCCAAAACTAATCTAAATGTCAATTAAGAATAAAAAAACCAATAAAAACCAATTAAAATCAAATTAATCTATAATTTGTTAAAACTACTTTGATGTCAAATTCTAACATTTTATTTGGAAATTAAAAATCAATTAGAGTTTGAATCATTAGTAAAAACAACAATTAAGATTAAATTGAAATTTGGAATTAGACTTAATTTGAAATTAAAATCAAATTGAAAATTAAAAGGTCAAATAGTTAGAATCCATTTTATAATCAGAAAACACCATGATCAAAAAAACTAGATAATGACCAATGTTTATCAAAAAATATGGATTTGGGAATGGGTGGTTGCCTTTGGTCATGAATGTATGCAAATGAACTTTAGGCCAAGTGCCAAATAAAAATGAAAAAAATATGGAAAAAATTCAGGACCAAAATCGGGGTATGACAGTTGCGATGACCATATCTTATCTTTTCTTTTAGAGGTTTTATCGATATTTCCCTTTTCCTTTTTAGGAATAAATAAAGTTCGGTGGAGACTCTGTTCAATCCATCATTGCGAGCGTGCGATCGCGCTTCGCTTTAAAGTCGTATCCCCATTTTTCGAGGTGCGACACATATAACCATTCAGGTAAGAGTTACCAACTAATATTCTCACAGTCTTCTTATCTTTCAAAGATGTCCCAAGTGGGTAAATCTGACTTTGGAGGAAACATTTGATATCATAACACCATGGCTTATCATCCTTGATTTCTTCAATAACAAACACGTGAGTGACCTATCAAGGCGCATCATAGTCATATTGGGAACTTCGCCATAATCATGGAAGCCAACGTTGCAAGAGCATCTGCCATCTGGTTTTCATCTCGAGGGATATGATAAAACTTAACCTTCGTAAATAAAGTTGATATCCTCCTCGCATAATCTCTATACAGTATCAAACCGGGTTGATTCGTCTCCCATTCACCTTTGATCTGATTAACCACCAAAGCTGAATCTCCATGGACGTCAAGAAATTTGATTCTGAGATCAATAGCTTCTTCGAGCCCCATAATGCAAGCTTCATACTCAGCCATATTATTCGTACATTTAAAGGTTAATCTAGCTGTAAATGGAAATGAATGCCTTAAGGAGTAATAATCACTGCCCCAATGCCATTACCATAAGAATTAACAGCCCCATCAAATACCATGCCCCAACGGGAACCAGGTTCTGACCCTTCTTCAAGTAATGTCTTGTCACAATCCTTCAGTTTCAAATACAAAATCTCTTCGTCATGGAAATCATATTGTATTGATTGATAATCATCAATAGGTCGGTGAGCCAAACGGTCAGCCTAGACACTACCTTTAATCGCTTTTTGAGCTCGGTATTCAATATCATACTCAAATAACAACATCTGCCAATGATCAATCCTCCCAGTTAAAGCAGGATTTTCAAATATGTACTTGATTGGATCCATCTTGGATATCAACCAAGTAGTATGATTCAATATATATTGGCACAGACGCTTAACATCCTAACCCAAGCCCAACACGTCTTCTCAAGCATAGAATATTGAGACTCACAATTGGTGAACTTCTCACTGAGGTAGTAAATATCATATTATTTCTTACCATATTCATCTTGCAAACCAAGAACGCAACCCATATTGTCTTCAAGCACGGTCAAATACATGATCAAAGGTCTTCCTTCAACAGGCAAAGGCGGAATCGAAGGCTTAAGCAGATATTCTTTGACAGTGTCAAAAGCTTTATGGCAATCCTCGATCCAATCACAAGACTGGTCTTTCTGGAGGAGCCTGAATATAGGTGAATATGTGGCAGTCATATGTGATATACATCTTGAGATATAGTTCAAGCGGCCGAGAAAACCTCTGACTCGCTTCTCAGTTTTGGGTGCAGGCATCTTTTATATTGCTTTGACCTTGGCAGGATCAACCTCAATACCCTTCTCACTGACAATAAAATCCAATAACTTACTAGAGCGAACACCAAATGTACACTTATTGAGATTCAAGTGGAGTTTATACTTCCTCAAACGCTGGAATAGCTTCAATAAATGCTCAACATGCTCATCTTCAGTCCTTGATTTAGTAATCATATCATCAACATAGACCTCAATCTCCTTATGCATCATATCATGGAAAAGAGTGGTAATGGCTCTCTAGTACGTTGTACCAGCATTCTTTAAACCGAAAGGGATCACTCGATAATATAATGTTCCTTAAGGTGTAATGAATATGGTCTTCTCCATATCTTCGGGTGCCATCTTAATCTAATTATAACTGGAAAATCAGTCCATAAAAGAAAATAATTTGAATTTAGCCGTATTATCTACTAAAATATCAATGTATGGCAGAGGAAAATCATCTTTCGAACTAGATTTATTCAAATCTCTATAATCAACACACATACGAACTTTTCCATCTTTCTTAGGAACAGGTACAATATTGGCCACCCAATGCGGATACTCAGAGGTAACAAGGAAACTAGCATCAATCTGCTTATGCAATTCCTCCTTAATCTTCACTACCATATCAAGATGAGTTCTTCTTAATCTCTACTTGACCGACGAACATTATGGCTTCAAAGGCAATATATGCTCCCCAATATCAGTATCAAGACCTGGAATAACTTAATGAGACCAAGAAAACACATCAGAATATTCTTGAAGAAGCTCAACCAACCCCTTCTTAACATCTACACGAAGCTGCGACCCAATCTTGACTTCCTTGATATCATCTTCGGAACCCAAGTTGACCAATTCAATCTGTTCTTCGAACGGATGAATGGTTCTTTCCTCATGCTCAAGCAAATGGGACAACTCATCAAACATGTCTTCATCATTATCCTCTTCCTCAGCTTTAAACACAGGGAAATCAAAGTTTGGAGAGGGAGTAGGATCATTATATTCAATTGGTTTGAGAAGCAACCTGCATAATGATTTGATATTTTGATCTTAGAAATATGAAGTGCAAACAAACATTATGCAGATGCGGGAAAAATTATTTCTTAGTTATGTTTTTTGTGATTACCATTTTTCAGAAAAAGAAAAAAAGAAAAACAACATAAATGTTGGATGAATAAAATTGTATTTTATTGATGATAATTTGAAAATGCCCAACAATGTTTCACTTCTTCCTTAGGCATAGGAGAAAGATTTTTCTTTAACAATAAGACAAATTACTTTGAACGGTGAACAATGATAGGAACATCAACAGCAACCCAATTGTTACAAGTTTGCCCATGTGTCACAAAGTTGGCACAAGCTTCTTCATCTTCGTCTTCATCTTCAATGATTGCGGGTGAGTGTTGTTCATCTTTGTGAATGAACCCTCCACTGTGGAAAATTGATTGCATAGCCCTGACATCTCTTTTGAACGGCCCTTGCTAAAATCCCAGTCCAACCCTGTTCTTGTTCTCGGCGACTTCTACGACACGATCCCACTTGTTTGTGCCTCCAGCCTGAACAACTTCTTGTGCATCCTTCAGAGAAGACATGGATGCCTCAGTCTTTTGAACTTCACTAGCTATTGACAAAGCTTAGAACAGAGTTCCAATCTCTTCTTCAGCTTCAACATATGTAAAGGAATACAAATGGCTAACCAAAAATGCTTTTTCTCCTCCCACAACAACGAGCTTGCCATTTTTAACAAATTTGAGTTTCTGACGTAGCATCGACGTGACAGCACCAGCCTCATAAATCCATGGCCTTCCCAGTAAACAACTATAGGCCGGGTGAATGTCCATTACTTGGATAGTAATCTGGAAGTCACTCGGACCTATGTTAATTGGGAGGTCCACTTACCCAATGACAGTTTTACGGGAACCGTCGAACGCTTCCACAACCACACCATTGTACCTCATTGGTGCGTCCTAATATGATAACCTTGCCAAAGCAGATTTGGGTAGAACATTCAATGATGAACCAGTGTCTACCAAAACATTTGATAAAGCATCTTCTTTATAATTCATGGAGATATGCAGGGCCAAATTGTGATTTTTGCCTTCCTCAGGAAGCTCTTCGTCACAAAAGCTCAAATTGTTGCAAGAAGCAATGTTGGCAATGATATGATCAAACTGATCCACCGTGACATCTTGTTCTACATAAGCTTGCTCTAGCACCTTCTAGAACGCTTCACGGTGCGCTTTAGAATTCATCAACAACGATAAGACAGAGATCTTGGATGGCATTTGGAGCAGCTGCTCCGTAACATTGAACTGACTCTTCTTAATTAATCGAAGAACCTCATCATCATCATCCTTAACCTTCAACCTGCTGGATTCACCAGACTGACAAATTGGAGTGTTAATAAGACTAACCACAGGAACATCCGCCTTCTTACCAACCACAACGTCCTCCACAACCTTCGGAGATACTAGGTCAAACACACGACCGCTACAGGTCACTTTCACAACATCTGTAATGCTCACTACTAAGTTTGCTGCGAGAAGAGGAACCTCTTTCCCATTCTTAATCATAGTAGCATTATATTCGTAAGGTACAACTTTATCGGATGCATAAGGGACGGGGCTCGCTAACCGTATTACCAACAATGATACCGATCTATTATCACTTTTATTGCTGTCAAACTGGATTTCTACTCGCTCAAGAGTCTTAAACACTGGCACAATAACATTCACATCATTACACATATCTTTGGATTGTTTAATTTGAATAACACCTTCATCTATCAAATTATAAATGTCCCTCTTGATAATCATCCATCCTCGTAGATTAACACTGCAGATAACACAAACCATCATGGTCATGTTCACAATCATTGATCAAACACTGAGTTCTATGCATCTCCACCAAAGACTTTCGAATATGACGAACATCAAACACTCTGAAATTACCAGGACAACCATCTACCCTATTCACAGAAGAATTACCATGAGCGGGCAAAGGATTAGCTTTGACATTTGGCGTGTGGTTCTCAAAGGACACCATACCACTCTTGATCAACTTCTGGACCTCATACTTCAAAGGATAACAATTCTCGATGTCATGGTCGGGTGCCCCTTGATGAAAAGCACAGTGCAGATCAGGCTTGTACCACCAACGTAAAGGTTCAGGTGTATGAGGAGGATTCCTCAGTTGAATCAAATTCTTGACGACAAGATAAGGATACAATTCTGCATACGTCATAGGAATGGGATCAAAAGTGACCTTCTTTCTTTCAAAATTATTATGTTGATTGTTGTAGTTATTGTGATTGTTGTGAGTGCATTATTGTTGTTGTTGTTATTGTTGCTGAATTGGTACTAATTGAATTGCTGAATTATTGGAAAATACCGGAATAACTGAGGGTACTTGATGATGATGATGTTGGGATCTGGAATTTTTTCTCACATGAGGACTCCTTTTCCTCCCCACATATATTGAATTAGTTTCCCCCTCCTTCTTAGATAAACATCCTTCATACTTCTTGCTCGTTGTAAGACCCCAATTTTGACCCTAAGATCCCTCATGCAATTTCATCATAAGCACTAGCATTGGGATCATACCTTGGCATCCTCCTTAGCCCTCTCTCATTGGGTTTGTTTTGGGAGAGATCACCAAGCACCCTGTGATTATATCATACTTGTATATTATCATTTTACTAACCAAAATACCAAAAATATGTCTTTGCATTTGCCTAACTCTTTTGTAGGTAGGGCATGATCACATTGATTTATCAAGTTGATATCTAGGGTTTGAGACCCTCATGACAAAGAGAATAAGCATGAATTAATCCAAGAATGGTTATAAGCATCATATATGAGTTCCATTGATTCCTACATGTTATAGTGATCAAGTATTCTTCAAGAGTTTAGAGGTAATTTGCCTTGGAAACCCTAGTTTGTCTGGGTACCTTGAGTAACTTATTCAACAAGATTCCTTATCAATTGATCAAATTTCTCAAGGGACACTTCAAAATTCATCATCTTATGCATATATGATCTACCATTAGCCAAGAAAGTCAAGAGAATTGAAGGTTAGCAAGTTGGTTGATGGTGGTTGGCCAGATGAATTCATCTAATCAAAACTGGATCTCCCTAGGCCCTATCTCCTACAATTTTCACCATCTCAAAATTATTCCAAGAGAAACGTTACTCTAAATGACATTACAAACAACTTCCATGTTGATACCTAGAGCTAGTTTTGCTTGAAAATCATTTTCTATGTTGAAACATTATAGGTCATTTTGTCTAAACCCTAATTTGAAAGTCAAATTCCCAAGGCCATAACTTGCTCACTTTTTGTGAGATGAAATATTTCCAAGTTGCACAATCAAATTCAATATGTATACTTCAACTCTTATGTTTGTAGTGAGAGCTAATTCAACTTTTATGAGCATGTGATATGAGGATACATTATAGGTCATTTTTTACCTATACCATTGAACAAGTGATTTTTCCAAACTTCAAAAATGAATAACTCTATCATTATAAATCCAAATGACATGAAGTTGGTGACCATTTTTAAGGTCTTTGAAATATCTACAACTTTGATGAAGCAAATTTTCTCATTTTAAGCTCACATAAAAAGTTAAGCAAAGTGGAATATTGAGATATATGGCTTGACACTTAGAAAAAATTTCAACATGTTGAAATTTCCAAACTTCCACCTTCAAATTCACCATGATCCAAGCTCCAAATGAAAAAGTGTTCAACATCAAACTTGTTCCCCTTGATCCCAGCTTTCCAAAGAACCCAAGTTCATGCATTTTAGATGAAGTTTGCTAGGGTTACGCATGGCTTTAATAGAGATGCACCATTGGAGGAAATCAAATATCCAAAACTCCATTTCATATTGCCTTGCCAATCAGTACAGTTGCGATTGGATCATAATGGATTGCTTCATGGGCATGTACACGCCCATGCAAGCTTATGCATCACATTGCCAAATTTAGCAAATTTTTAAGTGTGCAATTATCAATCCCAAATGCTATAAATACATGGCCTCTGAGCTCATTTGAAGCACACCTTGCGCTCCAGCTGTGCCCCCAATTGAAACCCTCTCATTCTAAAGGAAAACCTGATAATTTTCAATTTGAAAATTGAGTTTGAATCTCAACTGTTGGAGATTCAAGAACTCCAAGATCCAAAGCCTTGCACCATTGCTAACCACTCCCTGCAGGCTTCTCAAGTGTGATTAGATCATGTTTGAAGCAAGCAACCCCAAGTTCTACACAACATTGAAGGTAATTTTCAGAAAACTTCATCTCTTCGATTCTCACTCAATTCTCATTAATTCTCTTGGATCTTTGGTTGTCTCAAGTCCTACCAATGTAGGCAAGAAGATTGAGTTTCTTAGAGGTCAAATCGAAGCAACTCAGTTGACACACCTCAAAATTTAACTCCTCATATCTTTATATATATGTGGAGTTAGTTAAAATTAAGGTCAGATTCGTGCTCTACGCCATATTTTCTTTTAGATCATGTCCTCATTTTTTATTTTGGTGATGGTTGAAGGTGGACCAGTTCGGTGAGGTCCACCGGAGAAGAAGACCGGAGCTCTGGCCCCGGTGGTGCGTTGGCACGTCTCCCAGCCATAGGATCCTTTCAAAATGTTTTAATCCTGAGCGCTCATTGTGATTACCCTTGGTACAGCGTGCTGACTCGTGTGTTTGGTGGAACGCGCGTTTCAGACCACTTGATCTGCCACCTCAATTAATGAGGGAGATCAAGTGGTCCACGTTTTTTTGATTTTTTTATTTTAATTTTTATTCCTTTGATTTTCATTAATTCATATTAATTTTAATATTGATCCAAAAATATGAGAGTTTCACCAAAAAAATTCAAATCATTTCCTCTTTCATATTTTGAATTAAAATTATTTTTTGGATCATTATTAATATTTTTCATGATTTAATTGATTTTGTGATTATTTTTAATTGTTTAAAAATAATTTTAAGTCTTTAAAAATTCTGAAATTTTTTCTCCAAGGTCCTTTGACCTTGTTTGACCTATGATAAACTCATGGCCATTTATTTGGTGTTTTGACGAGGTTTTAGGAATTTGACAAACCATATTTAATTTAAATGTCTTATTTTAGTATTTTTAATTTGAATAAATGCCAAATAATTGTGTTGAGCTATTGTGATGTTTCGTGCAAGTTTGACTCATGTTGTTGGGCCTTGGTCAAGGTTGATTTGACTTTGTTAAGTTAATATCATTGGATTTAGGGGATTGATGGAATGTACATTCCATCTCCCAAAATGAATGAATGATATTAATTTGGTAAAAGTCCTCCTTTGACCAATTTGAGTTTTGATCCATTCCCTTCCCTCTTCATCTCATTCCCCTTTTTTATGCATTCATCTCATTTAGCCTATGACATCTCTAAGTCCTAAGGCTAGTTGATTGCAAAATCAACATAAGTATGGATGAGATTAAGCCACCTCTTTTGCATATTATTTTTGTGTGTGGTATGTTTCATGAGCATAGTCCATTTAACTATGTCTCCAACATGCATTAACACCAAAATTCTATTGCCCGACCTCAAATAGTTGTGACTTCTACATAAGTTCAATTACGATTGCTTAACATAGCGCTAAATTTTTGACACAAAAAGGCATAGAATTCTAGTTAGTGAGATTGTAAGTCTCCCCTCTTTCATGGTATTGTGTGAAAACTTGGCATTTTTTCCTTCCTTTGGAAGATGTCTTTGTTCAAGGATCCATGCTTGCGATAAGTGGGTTGAGTGTTCTCCAAAGAATGACTTAAAATAAAAAGTAAAAGCAAAACAATACTAACTTCTAACTCATTAACAACTAACATTTAACTTCAAGTCCTTTATTTTAATGCACTTTAATTTTTAAGTTTTATTCATTTGCCATTATTCATACCATTCTAATTGTTTATGTTAATGTCATTTTCCCTTTGTCCATTTGGACCATATTGTGTGATATATCTTGCTTGTGTATATTTTGTTTGTTTGTGTGGTCTTGGACCATTAATGTACATAATAAGAACAAAAACCCTAAAAAACTTTTGTGTGGACTGTTGACTTGATATTAGACAAATTGGACTTATAATCTAGGCAACCTCCCTATGCTAAAGGACTTGGCCAATGCCAACATTTTTGTAACCAAGTGATTGCAATTTGAAACTTCATCTGATACATCATTCAAGATCCCTTTGAGTTCATCTGCAACATGATCATTGTGAAGCTGTTATTTTGAACCTGTGACTTGTGGAATTCATCTGTTACATGGGTTTAATTTAAGGAAGATCATGGAGTGGCTAAAGCTTGGATGCGACTATCTTTATTTGATGCCTTGCTCTTCAAGATTAATATTGTATGCATTGTTTGTTGCTTGATTCTAATATCCAAGGGAATTTGGGATTTCTATATGGCATTCTTGCCTATTGGATTGCTACCCATCAGTCAGATCTTTTCAACTCTTAACTTTTAATTTTGTACATAAGATTAGTCTCTTCATCTCCTCCCTATTTCTTTAATTTCAAAATCTCTTCCTCCTTTCAAAAAACTTCTTTGTTTGAACTTGTTATTTTCTAAATTTTGACCACTTTGCAAGATAGAAACTTTGGCCTTATGCCATTGTATTTTAAAACTTATTTTCTTAATCAAACTTGTAAATAGACTTAACTATACTTGACTTAAACTTTCAAAAAAGCCAAAACGAACCAACTCATTCAAACCATTTTCAGGCCTTTGTGCCTTTCAAACTAAATTTTGTTAAAAACAAATCATCCACTTTAAAATTTGTATCACGAACTACGAGGTTTTGATCCCTCATTTTTATGTTGGTACGTAGGCATAAGGTCTTGTCAAACACAAAAATATAATTAATGAATTCTTTTCTCATCCCCTCATTCTATTTGTTTCTAAACATCATTTTTATACTAAATACATATGCACACAAGAAAGGGCTCCCTAGGAGTACCTAGGACACTTTGGGTGCTAACACCTTCCCTCTGTGTAACCAACCTCCTTACCTGTAATCTCTGACATTTTATTAGTTTTGATTTGAAAACTTCTTACTTTTGGGTTTTGTTCATACTTTTTCCCTTTTCCCTTGGAAACAATAAAAACGCGGTGACGACTCTTGTTATTTGATGTCTTGCTTATCCATAGCTTGATGATCATGAATTTACCGCTACACTCGTAGATGCTTCTTCTTTAGACAAACGGCCCTCTCGGACACCCTCTTCTAAGCGCATCCCCCATGTTCACCATTTTAGTGAAGTCATTGAGAGCACTAGCAATCACAGGCTTGTAATAGAATGAACTCGGAGTCTTCAAAAAGATCTTCGTCATCTCCTTCACTTCTAATGGGGGACTAATCTGAGCAATAAGCTCTCTCCACCTATGGGCATACTCTTTGAATGTCTCCTTATCCTTCTGAGACATGGACCTCAATTGATCATGATCGGGAGCCATACATATGTTATAATTGTATTGCTTGACGAAGGCCTCGCCTAAGTCATTGAAAGTATGGACACTAGCACTGTCTAAATCAATATACCACCTAAGCGCTGCACCGGTTAGACTGTCTTGAAAATAATGGATGAGAAGTTGATCATTATTTGTTTGGGTCGACATCTTGCGTGCGTAGATCATAAGATGACTCAAAGGACAAGTATTCCCTTTGTACTTATTAAAGTCTGAGACCTTGAATTAGACAACAATTTTCACGTTTGGCACCAAGCAATGTTCAACAACACTTTTCCCAAGCATATCTTTACCTTTAAGGGTCTTCAACTCTTTTCTCAGCTCTTGAAATTGGTCCTTCATCTCATCCATTTTCTCATACATATTGGGGCCCTCGGACGGCTCAGAATGGTAAATGGTTTCCTCAACACGGGGCAAAGCACGTACAATAGAAGGAGGAGCAGACATGACCGAGCTAGATGCCGGCATAGGAGCAACAGTTGGAGCATAACCTTCACGCATAAAATTTGGGGGCATTCTCCACGGGAATCCGGCAGGCATAGCTTGTGCAGGTTGGCTAGCAGGAAACACAAACACTAGAGTTGCAATCATCTCAGAGATTACAGTACTTTGAGAAGTTGCAGGAGTTAGAGTTGGTTGATTCTGAGAAGCAATGAGTGATCCATCAGAGCGGTGAGTCTGGCAACTTTTTCCTTAAGCTATCGGTTCTCTTATTCCACCTAATCCATTCTTCTTTGACGATTAGCGTGAGTATCATAGTGATGATTCAGCTTATCTAATATAAAGATGAAGCACAATAAGACATATGGCCAAAGGGCTGGATGGCAAAAAACCTGCTATGCAAATGATGCATGAAATGCAATGTTTTTATTTTATTATTTTAAGGAACATTCAAATCCTTACTTGCAAATATTTCAATAATAATAATCAATAATAACAATCGATAATAACATTTGGATTGAACATAAAATCTCCTTTTCATTCATAAAATTTTGGAAGGATTACACTGAGTACAAATTCCGAAACCAAACATACAAATACAAGAGAAAAGGAAAGTATCATCCTAAGGATCCCTAGCAACTGAATCAGCTGAACTAGTTAAGGGTGTGTACTTCCTTTGGATGTGTCTGATCTCTGACTCATAAGTGGTTTTCATCTGAGCTTTCTCGATGACGAGTTGATCGACAATCTTCTTCCAAGCACCGGAAGGCTGAGGAATACTAGAGGAAAATAAATCATCTCTCTCTCTCTCTCTCTCTCTCTCTATTGACTGCATGCTCTTCAAGAATCTCAATGATTACATCCTTATATTTCAAATCAAGTTGCAACTCTACTTGCTTTCGGTGCAAAGCATGGAACCGCTCTTCACAAAGGTCCCTCTCTTGCTTCATCTTAGAAAGTGTGTCTTCCAACTCCTCTACATCTTGGTTAGGGAGAGTTGATGGATCAGTCACAACCATAGACATAGGTCTCTCATAGGCGTATGGCATCTTAAGCTCCAAAGCTCTCTTCTTCACCCAAATAGTGTAAGCTTCCAAAGCTGCACAATTGCACGGTCTAAGCTCGGCTCTACCCTTCCTATGAATATTGTGCCAAGCACGCATCATCCTACTCTTCAAATTTTGGGGATCTTTACCCTCTTCATAGAATAAGCCTTCTAACTGAACGTTATTAGGTTTATCTTTCAAGGGGAACCCAAGCTGACGACGAGCCAAAGCAGGGTTGTAGTTGATTCCTCCTTGTGTGCCAATAAGAGTTACATTAGATAATTTACCATAACTATCAATAATCTCCAAGCAATCAAATACAAAATCATACAAAGTAATATCATCATTAGTGAGAGACATAAGTCTCTGAGACCACCGTAGATATTGCTTGTTCTCCAAGAAGGCAGGTTTCTGAGGCAAGTGTGAAATAAACCACTTGTATAGAAGAGGAATGCAACATGCAACGATTCCACCACCCTTAGAATTCCTTAAATGCAAAGAGAAATATGCTTCACCCAACAAAATCGGAACATGATTCCCAATCAAGAAGATTCTAATGGCGTTAACATCAACAAAGTTTTCAATTTTAGGGAACAATGATAAACCATAGATAAGCAAGATAAAGATGGCTTCAAAAGCATCCATGCTACCAACTTAAGCAAAAGCAGTAGCTCTACCAATGAGAAGCTCAGAAGTAAGACCTTGAATTCCTCCTTTCTTCATCATATTAGCATCAATCTCGGATTTCTTCAAATGAAGAGCATCAGCTATGATGTGAGATCTCATAATCTCCTTCAATCCACTAAAAGGTACCTTGTTAGATACGGGCATACCCAAGAGATGGGCATACTTCTCTAACATAGGCATGAGCTGATAATCAGGAAAAATGAAGCACCGAGGCAAAGGTTCATAAAACTAAACCAAGCCACTCAAGAGTCCTTTAACCACATTAGCAGACAATACAAATAAAAGCTTCTCATGACATTGCTTGAAATCCAAGGGATCAACTACATAGGATGATAGCTTCCTTAACTCCTTCAAGTCTGGACATCTGAAACTGTACTTCTTAGTGTTCCTTCGTCCACAGTCCATGGTCTGAAAATATTTGCAAATACGACCTCAGTTCCATGAAATTTTATTTTCTGTGATGAATGTTATGATGTGCATGTATACATGAATACAACAATCACACACAAGGAAAACACAAACAAAGGTCAAGGGATGGATCAAGTCATCATCAAGATCAATCATCCATTTTGGTGGATTATGGTTTTCACCTTATCAACACTTAAGTTCCATTGATATTGATGAGACTGATCGGATCAACCAAGAATCGAAGGGTTTGTTGCGAGTCACGATCATGGAGTCAGGTTAAGAACCATCCCAAATGAGTGTACTATGGATAAAAACATGTAGATCATGTTCTAAAAAGTTCCCAAAGTCGTGATCCCATCTATCGGATACTATAAGTTAGGACGACTGACTCATCAACCCATAGTATTCTCAAGAGAAACTCGCCTAAGTGTAGTGTCGAACAACAACTGTTATCAAGCCTACACTTGAAAAGTCTCTGCACTACATCCTAAATAGGCCAAGTTGGGTTAAATGTTCTATGGTCCTAAACTTCTCAGACCCCCAAATTAGAGAAAGTAATGCATATCCACGACGTACTCGTGTGACATCAGTAACTCCAAAGAGGTCTCAACTGAGTGGGGGATCTCATGTCAACTCTTTCAGGACTACTCATTTAAAGCCAACTTGACTATACCACCCTCTTGTCTTAGATTGCACTTAAGTTCAGGTTAGAACTTATCTCACCACACATAGATCACAAAGCACAACAAACAGAAAGTACCACACATACAATATATACAAACATCAAACATCAATAATCAACAAATATAATACACACAAAAAGTAGGCTAAACCCACTGAGGACTACTCCCCAGCAGAGTCACCACTTTCTTTCTGTAGTGGTAAATTTGTGACCACTGAGCTATGGGTTAGCTCAACGTCAATAAAACCAGAGTCGCCACCATGTTTTTATTGTTTCCAAAGGAAAAGAGAAAGTACGAACAAAATCCAAAGATAAGAAGTTTTCAAATCAAAACTAATAAAATATCAGAGATTACAGGTAAGGGGGTTGGTGTAGCACCTCAAATTTGCACCTATCATTATGCATACATTTTCATATTAGGTCATAGCATATCATGATCCATTGCATAGCATTTGCATTGTCCCTCAGTTGCCTCAAGAGCAAGCAATCAGAAATTAGGTCAAACTAATCTCCTGATCAGTCAACCAAGCAAGCAAAGGAATTTCTCATTGAATCAAGGCCTTGGGTTTGTCCAACAAGTTCACATGGCTTGGAGGTCTATTTGAAGTGTTCAAGTCAAGGGTTGAAGGCTCAGAGGTCAGCAGTTCATACACAGACAGTCAAAAGTCAAAGAAAGTCAACTGTCAGTCAAAGCAATGGATGGTGGTCATTCTTGTGGGATTTGGGCACCATGATCAATAACAAAGAGTTCAAACAACTTGGGACATCATTTGAAGTCAAATTCTCAAGGAATTAGGGTTTGGAATTCATCAGTCAATGCATAATCAGACAAAAACCCTAATAGTCAACTGTTGGTCAACTGTCCATTTAATCAGAGATTTGATGATTGGAATTGGTTTGTGGGAGTTCATTCATGGCCAAATAGTCATCATATATCATGCCAAACACCATCATGGAAGAATTTGAAGCCAGATCATAAATTTCCCAAAACGGAAACTGGGCCTGTAACTGAAACTTACCAAAAATGGAAAGTTTTGATCCTCAAACTTACATTGTGATACAAGCCTCAAATGAATTTTTTCCCAACATGAAAGTTGAAGATCTTGTTCTCCCATTTCCAAAAAGTCCTAGAACTCCCAATTCCCATGTGTGGTTGGCAAGTTATGATCGAATCGATTTCAGAAAATCTTGAACTTCAAAGGGCCATATCTCCCAAACCGTTTGGCCAAATTTGGTGGGGTTTTTTCCTACAAACCACATTTTTCATCCTCTTTCCAAAAATATAAATTTCATGACCTAAAACCTTACCAATCAAAATGGCATTTTTGGACCTTTTTCATTTAAATTCAAAGTTTGACCAAGAGTTGACTTTTTGACTCAAGCATTTTTTCAACATTTGGCCAATTGGAACAGCTCATAAATATCATTTTAAGTGTGTTTGCAAAGCCAAATTATGCAGAACATGTGAATCTTGCTTGGTTGCTTGAATTACAAGAAAAGTACCATTGCACCATACTTGCACCATACTTGTCCATGCCTTGCCTTGTACCTCAAAAGGACAGCAATTATGCAGCATTTCTTCTGTCCTTAGAGCCTCATTATGCAGCAAAATGAACAATTGTACAAGAAGCCATTCCTTGCTTGCTTAAATTTTGAAAAGGACAAAACCAACCACACTTCCATGCCTTAATTTGTACTGTCCAATAGCAGTTGGGACAGCACCATTTTCCTGTCAAGAGAAAAGGCATGGCAGCCACAACAAAGAGGGGGTAATGCAGCAGAAATTGATGAATGAACTTGGCCCACACTTTGCTTGGTACTAGAACAAGTAATTATGCAGCATTCTGCTAGGAGTTTTGGAAAGGAAGATTGAGGCCATAACCAAAAAGAGACCAAACACTTCTCACTGATTTTTTAAAAACCTCCTCCTTGTTTGCTTGGATTTGATCATTTGATGTCAAACCAAAACACACAAAATGAACTAAACTAGCTTGGCCAAATACCATTTCTTCTCATCATTTCCTGTCACAATACTGCAGCAGCAAAGGACACACATAGGACAGTAGAAAACCTGCTGCAGCAGCCCAAAACCATACCTTGCTGTGCAGTTCAAAGGACCAATACCATGCCATGTACTATGCAGCAATGGAGGCCATTCTTTCTGTCATGACAGCAGTAGCACAAACACAAAACCACTTGGCCAAGGCAAGGGAGAAAAAGGCATGCTGATTGAAACAAAGCACTTTGCAACAAAAGCACAAAACTAACACTTGACATCTGATTTTTCTGCGGTACAAAAACCATTAGCAGACCAAGAAAACCACTCCCACTTGCAAGGCTTGCCACAAACCAACATAACTTGGCATCTCATTTCTGCTGCCTAAACGAAAGCAGCAGACCAACTTGTGAGCTCTTACTCTCTCAAGCTTCACTTTGCTTTTTGCATTCTTCAAAACCATGTCCAAAAGCACCCAAGTTGCCACATGGCCCTGTACCAAAAACAACTTCTAAACAGCAGGGCTTTTGGATCCTCTTTTCTGCCATTTGAAACCAAAATTAACAACCATCAAAAGCACATTGCAGAAAAAGCACCAAGCCTTGCCTTGCATTCTTCTGTCAAAACCTGAGCCAAAAGACTTCAAGAACCCTCTATTCTAAAGCATCAGGAAGGGCTGTTTCAGACTGCAACACCAAAACAACACTGTATCATCAATTTCTTCAAATCAGCTTGAGCTTTATTTCTTCAAGACCACTTCCATGGCAAATCAAGAGTTGGGCTATATCCTCAAAATAACCACTGCACATCAGTTTGCTTCAAAACCAAGTAAGTAATCAACCTCCTTTGTTTGCCTTGCTATGCCTTGTGTATGAAAGGTCCCTGAATGCTGTTTCTAAAATGCTATGCCTCGCTTGAAATGGTGTTCTCTTGATGGAGAAATCTGCTTTTCTTTTTCTTGTTACAAATGAACTTTTGGTCGATTTGCATTGCTGGAGTTGATTTAATGAATTTAGACATGATATTCTTGTTGTTTGATGCTTGATGATACTGATGATATGCTTGTTTAAACTTTCTGGGTTTTGTTGAAATTCCATGATGATGTTGCTTACTGCTGTTCTAACCCTAAAACCTGCCAAGAAATCTCATGAATATGATGTATGTTGTTGCTCATGATTGGTTTTTGAATGCAAATTGATGATGAACACATGATACCATGCTGCTTGCTTGATGCTTATTTTTAAATGAGTTCATAATGATGGATGTTGCTGTTGACTGCTTGTTGATTACCATGCTGCTATTGATGAATCCTGCTACTGTTATGCTTGAATCATGAATATGCCCAGAATTTTCCCATGATTCATGTTTTGCTTTGTTATTGGTTGGTGCTACACATGAATGCCTTGCTGCTGTTTGAAACCTCCTGACCATTGCCCTGAAATTCATATGTTGATGTTTGTTATGTTTGGTCATAGGTGCTGGTTTATTAATTGATTGTGTGTTAATGAACCTACTGTGCTGTCCCCTGCTGTTCATATGCTGTTGTTGGATTGCATCGAAATTAATTACTTGCTGCTGTTTTGAACCTCATGAATATGCTTATAAAATCCATGGGAAATGGTGTGCTGTTGTTTGGTTGCCATTTGCACATTGATGCCATACTGTTACCATACTATTTGAAATGTTGCTTGATGATTTTACATGATGATGAATGCCTGCTGCAGCTTAGGAAACCTTGCCTAGAAATCTTCATGCTCATGTTATTTGGTTGTTATGTCATGAAAAAACATTGTTTTACCATGCTGTTATGCTATCAGCCATGCTGCAAATTGATGATGAATACATTGATGCCACACGAAAACCTTGCTGCAGTATTTGAAACTCTTTGAACATTTGTCCTGAGATCCATATGAAACATTGTTGTATGCTGTTGTGATTGCTTGCTCGATTTTGTTTTATGATGAGATAACATGAAATTGATGTTGCAAGTGCCCTGCTGCTGTTATGATGAGCTGCCCATAACTTCCCATGATTTTGGTTGATTGTTATTAATTCCTGTCCAGAAGATCTTCATGATTATGCTTGTGTTTATTAGTTGCTGGATGATATTACCTAAACCAATATCATGTTGATTGTGTGCTGATTGAATTTTGTTTGGATGTTGGTGACAACATGAGCTGCCATGCTAATTGAACCCTGTTGCTGCTACAGCCAAGCACATAAACCTTAGCCATTTCCAAGATTCCTGTTGGCTGCTGTTGTCTGTTATTTACATGAACCATGTTGAATGCTGTTGTTTGCTGATCGAGTTTTGGTGTTGATGTTGAAAATATCATGAACATGCTTATGCTGTGTTGGTTGATAATGCATGAGG
The DNA here is from genome assembly GCF_024323335.1 of Lathyrus oleraceus. NCBI lineage: Eukaryota > Viridiplantae > Streptophyta > Magnoliopsida > Fabales > Fabaceae > Lathyrus > Lathyrus oleraceus. The sequence continues at coordinate 427,280,528 of NC_066580.1, forward strand.
TTGGTATGTCATGGCCCTGTTCGATTAGTGCTGTTGTTGTTTTGATAGTTTGATGATGATGAACTTTGAATGATGAATGAATACTGCTGCTGTTTTGAACTTGTATGAAATGCCTTGGCCTTGCTGTGTTAGAAACCCCTAGGGTTTTAGAAAACTCAAAAATTCAAGTTGGTTGGCTCATTACTGTTTTATTGGCTGAGAGCCAATCAAAACATTTCGTTTTGTAGGGCCAAAACGCAGCACTTCAATAAGTGACTGCAGAATTACCACAATGCCACGGTTGACCCTTGTGTTGACCATTTGTCTTGCTTTTGTTCATGTTTTCACCCCAATGTTTATCCATCTTCCACAAATTAATTTCTCCTTCATTTTTCATCAAAAAATTATGAAATTTTTTACACATGTTCACAAATGAGTCTAGAATTTAATTGTGAATTTTAATTAATTTTTCATGTTCTGGATTTTAAATGATAAATGATTTTTCAACATGTATGCCAAAATGACACCCTTTGCCATTTCAATTGTGAAATTGTCATTTTGTATCCAATGAGCTTGAAATTTTTTGTGGTGAAACTAGACACCTTGACCTTCATTTCTATATAAAGTTTGTGCATTTATCATGTGTGGATTGAGAGTTATGATTTTTTGAAGTTGAAGTGTACATTTGGTGTCACAACATGATCATGCATTTTCCCTAATTTCATTACCATGCTTCTTGACCTCCAAAGGACTTGATTTTTTGCATGAGCCTACTCTTGTATTCCTAGTTTACATGTGAATTTTCTTGGAATTAATCTTGCTGTTTTCCATTTGATTGAGAATTTTCTTCCATATTTGGTCATTTGTTGACTTTTTGTGCTATGCCTTGCCAAATCTTTTGTGAAATTCTCAAATCTTATTGTATGATCATGAAATTTCATATGTGATAACTAGACATCTCAAGCTTTGCATTGGTGTTAATCTCATTCATTTCTCTTCTGTTTTCAAATTGATATGATTTTTTGAAGTTGACCCATGCTTGTTGACTTTCACCATGCTTACTTGAATTTGATTTGACTTCATGATTTTTGTTTACATACTTCCTTACATCCAAATGACCCCAAATTTTGCATGAGCCTACTCTTGTATGTCTAGTTTACTTGTGATTTTTCTTGGATTTAATTGAACTATTTTCCATTTGTTTGAGATTTTCCTTCTCTGCCTAGTCAAATGTTGCCCTTGTGTGACACATGCTCCCATTTCATTTGTGAAATTCTCATATTTCATTAGATGGACATGAAATTTTACATGAGATAACTAGACATCCTCATCTTCACCATGGTTTTGATCCCATTCATTTATCATACACCATTCTTGACTTATGATTTTTCTAAGTTGATGCATGTTTGGTTGACTTCTTTGAGCATGTTCAAATTGGCTTTGACTTTCTGATTTTCATTGACTGCCTTCCACTTGTCTAAATGGGATGAAATTTTACATGTCTACCATGTTAGATGTTAGGATTGAGTGTGATTTATTTGATGGTTTTTGAGATTGTTTAGGTTGACTTTTGGTGCAAGTCATTCTGTTGACTTTTGTATGCTTTCCTTTGCCTTACTTTGATTTCAAATGTTCATGAAATGATAATGATGCATGGTATGATTGTGGGCCCAATTGTGATTGCTTTCTAATTGTTTGACTTTGACCTTGAGTTGACTTTTCCTTGCTGCCTTGACTTTTTCTTTCATCTTTGACCCTAGGCTAGCCCTAGTGGTCCTTTGGACTTATGTTGAGTTCATCTGTTTCAGGTTGAGCATAGTGCTTCCAAGATCATACCAATTTGATTGATGTTTGTTTGTCTATATTGTGCTAACCTTTTGTTTTGTAGGTGACTCATGTGTTTGAGTCTTACTTTGCACAGTGGACCTTCTGTGGTTGACTGTTTATCCATTCCTTTTGGTTTTAACTTTGAACTTGTTTACTGATTGATTTGACTGTTTCAGGTGCTTTAGTTGCTTAGTTCCTTGTGAACTTTTTGCTTTGCTTTGCTTGTATAAGCAATTTGCATTGAGGTATGTCTCTTTTACTTCATGTAGTCTGGAAGACCTGGCCTGTTACTTGGCCAGGCAACTGTCTGAAGTCCTCCTTAAGAGGCAATGTTTGTGGATGTTTAACTTTGTCCTTGCATAGAGTCAAAGTCCTCCTAAGAGAAGAGGCAATTGGTGGAAGGTAGGGATATGCAATTTATCCCCCACTATTCAGTGTGTCATCTGCTTTGCTCACACCACTGTGTTGATGCATTGCAGATACAAACCCAAGATCTTGTGCAATTGCACAGTTGAGTCAGTTTCAAATGTGTAGAAGGGTTCCCACTTTCTGAACCCACACATTCTTGTCTTGAGCTCTCCCAGGCCAGGGATAAGAGCTGTGAGGTCTCATCCTCACTTCATCCTTTCATCTGCTTCACCTTAGCCCCTCAATGGCAAGGTTAAGAGCACATTCACCCCATTCCAGAGGTTTGTTTGTTGAGGTTGATATGACCCCTTGACTAAAACCTAACCCTTGTTTGAGCCACTTGTTTGTGTATAGCGTGTGCTATCTGTACTTGTAGGATTGTTTGACTTGCTTCCTGTGCAAGTTAGGATAGTTTGACTTGCTTCCTGTGCAAGTTAGGTTGGTTTGACTTGCTTCCTGTGCAAGTTAGGATTAGTTTAGACTTGCTTCCTGTGCAAGTTAGGTGTGTGTGGCTTGCTTCCTGTGTGAGCCATACTTAGGATAGGTTGGCCCTTGTGCCATTTAGCTAGAAACCATAACTTAGGGTTGATTTTGCATGACAACATCTAGGCTCGAGTCGTAGTCTCCCTAGTTGTGTCTCCCTCTGTTATCTGGTTAGGCTAGTCCTTTATCCCTGCGTAGGGGAACTACATCGCCCTGATCTTCATACCAGATGAAGTATGTAGGCAGGAGATTGAGCTGATCTCTCCGGGCGCCCTTTTTTCTTTTTGTGTGTGTTGTCTGACCTTTGCTAGGCTCGAGTCCCCGTACTCCTTAGCATTTGCTGTCTGTTAGTGTGCGTTTGACAGTTATAGGCTGAGTCCCAGACTCCCTATCTATCTGTTGTGTTGTTTAGGTTCGGATGTCAATGTAAGTCCAGTGATTGGCATTTGGGCTCCACGTTTGCCTCTTTGTGTGTGTTTAGGTTCGGATGCTGACATAAGTCCAGTGATTGGCAGTCGGGCTCCACGTTTGCCTGTGTCTTGTTTGTTTGTGTGCGTGTCAGCCGAGCTACGAATGCTCTGATTCTTCTCTCGTCCGAGAAGATACGTATGCATAGGATGCGATATCCTAGCGAGCATGTGTCGTTTCCCCAGTCCGAACTACTTTGACTCTGATGTCTATGCCTGATAGACTAAGTAGGCCCAGGATGCGACATCCTGCCGAGTCCAGTTTCAGTCAGTCTCTTTCGTTTCTTCCAGCCAGTGTGTGTGAATATATGAGCAGTGTTTAGCAACCAATTTTCCTTTCTAGTGTGCGTGGATCCCGTAGAGTACTACGGATGCGTAGGGGTGCTAATACCTTCCCTTCGCATAACCGACTCCCGAACCCATACTCTTTGGTCGCGAGACCATGTTCTTTTTCCCAGGTTTACTTCGAGCGTTTCCTTTCCCTCTTTTGGGATAAATAACGCACGGTGGCGGCTCTGTTGTTCTTTCTTTTCCCGCCGGTTTTTCGCGCGATGCGACAGCTGGCGACTCTGCTGGGGATGAGGAGAAGTTGACCTATGCTGGTCCATCTTCCCTGAGCGAGTCTCTCCTAGCGCTCTTTAGGTTAGGGTTTTGGTTGCTTTATACTGTGTTTATTTATTGCATTCATTATTTACTGTTTGCATTCATTGTCTATTGTTTGCATTTATGTTTGCATTAATGTTTGCATTTATTCATCTGTTCACCTGGCTAGTTGCTTGTTTCTCTCTGTGTGGGGGGGAAGAGTCAGTTGAGGTAAAAGGTCCAATACCCAGACCATGAGTGCAATCTAGGATACCTAGGAATAGAGTGATTCGTGGGAAGCGGGTGGTATGGCGCCACTTAGCGGAACATTGATATCACGAGTAGTTCAGACCCTGGTGGGATGCTGTCGTTACATACTTCGGGTGTGTATATGACAGTATTCTGCGAAAGGTTATTTATGCTGCGTTTCTCTCAAGCTTTACCCTGGCCTAGACTACACCCGTGAGTGGGGAAGGGTTATTTCATTACAGGTACCGTTGGTGACTCGGTTCTGTTGGTGACTTGGTTCTGATGGGGACTTTGTGTTCAGACAGTGTTCAGTTGACCTTAAGTTGGATTTATGTTCTGATTTTGACTGAAGCTCCGACCTAGTGATCAGAGATATGCACAACCAGCCAGCCATGTCTGCATCATGTGCATCATAGCATATTTATTTTTCAAAAGAAACGCATTGAAAAAAAAGAGAATGAAAAAAAATCAAAAAAAAATCAAAAGAAAAAAAAAGAAAAAAATTAATCTCTGCATGCATATCATTTCTCAGGTACATTCCCGAGCTTGTCTACTGATAGAGATGGCAACAGTTCCCGAGTTGAAGCGGAAGACCTGTTCTTACAGTTTCCACCGTGAGCCGTTGACTCCGCTAGTTGAGTTGGGTAGCCTCGTGACAGACGATCGACTGAAGAGTTTTGTTGGCCGGTACGGAGACATCCTGACAATGTTGAAGACAGTAGTAGATCCGGTGCCGTTGCAGACACTCCTTCAGTTCTATGACCCGGAGCTTAGATGTTTCACGTTCCAAGATTATCAGCTTGCACCCACTCTCGAAGAGTATTCTATCCTATTGAGTACCCCTATTCAGCATCAGATTCCCTTCTTAGACGTCCCAAAGGAGGTTGACTTTAGATTGATTGCCAGAGCTCTCCACTTGGGTGTCAAGGAAGTCAGTGATAGTTGGAAGTCCAGTGGGGATGTTGTAGGATTGCCTTTGAAGTTTCTGTTGAGGGTAGCTAGAGAAGAAGCAGAGAAGGGAAGTTGGGAAGCCTTTCATGCTCAGTTGGCCGTCATGATCTATGGGATCGTCTTGTTTCCGAGTATGCCGAATTTTGTTGACTATGCTGCAGTCAGTATTTTCATTGGAGGAAATCCAGTTCCTACTCTATTGGCTGACACTTACTATGCTATTCACAGTAGGCATGGTAAGGGTGGGGCTATCAGGTGTTGTCTCCCACTTTTGCTCAGATGGTTCTTGTCTCTTCTGCCAGTCAGTGGACCATTTGTAGATACCCAGAGCGCTCTTAAGTGGACTCAGAGGGTCATGTCACTCACCTCCTATGACATCAGATGGCAGTCGTACCGGATAGATGTGAAGAATGTTATTATGAGTTGTGGAGAATTCCGGAATGTGCCACTTGTAGGGACCAAGGGTTGCATCAATTACAACCCAGTTCTTTCTCTTCGCCAGCTAGGATTTGTCATGAGTAGAAGGCCCCTTGAAGCTGAGGTAGTTGAGAGTGTGTATTTTGAGAAGCGTGCTGACCCTGCTAAGTTGGAGCAGATTGGGAGAGCTTGGAAGTCCATTGGTGTCAGAGATGGATCCGTCTTGGGGAAGAAGTTTGCTATTGCTATGCCCGATTACACTGATTGGGTCAAGAAGAGAATAGAAACTTTGTTGTTACCCTACGATAGGATGGAGCCGTTGCAAGAGCAACCACCCTTGATTCTTGCTGATAGTGTGCCTGCTGAGCACTATAAGCAAGCCTTGATGGAAAGTCGCCGTTTGAGGGAGAAGGAGCAAGACACTCAGATGGAGTTGTACAAAGCTCAGGCTGATAAGCTGCACTTGGCCCATCAACTCAGGGAGGTGCAAGGAGAGGATGCTAGCAGAGCAAGAGGTAAGAAGAGGTCATATGAGGAGATGGAGTCTATGTTAGATGCGGAGCATAGGGAATGTCTGAGGCTGCAGAGAGCAGAAGCCAGTTATCAGAAGAAGATCAGAGACTTGGAGAAGCAACTCAGAGATAAAGACATCCAGTTGAAGAAGAAAGAGATGGAGTTGAGACAGAAGTCAAAGGATTGTCTTGAAGGAGAAGTCTTGGAGCTGAGAAGACAGTTGAAAGAGAAGATCACTCCTTTACCAGATTGCTCAGAATGTTCGCTGTTGATAGACCAGTGTCATTACTTGAAGACCCTCATTCCGGAGGACCGTCTGCTATAGACTGTATCCTTGATTGTATTTTGTTGAGAATCACCTCCAGGCTTGTTGGATGGGATTCATTTGCGTGTAAGCCATCTCTTGGATCTTTTTGTTGAGAATCACCTCCAGGCTTGTTGGATGGGATTCTTTTTCTTTGTATGTTGTTTATTCAGATTTTCTGTTGACATTGGTTGTATGCCTTTTTACCCTTATGTATATATAAGGATGTCAGCATTTCCTTGTATCTGTTTGCTCTCTTGTTGCTGCAGGTTGCCATCTTTTCAGGATGGGTCAGGCTCTTTGAATGCCTGAGAAATGAGCATATCATGTGCATCATACGCATCATTTGCATCATACTCATATCATTTTGCATAACAGGTGTTCTTGATCGTGACTTCTCACTCTTGGTTCCTGTTCAGGCAGGATAGCTGATCAACATCCGCACCGCTACTCAACAAGACTGAATCAACAGAGAAGTATGGATCAATTTCAAGCTGAGTTGGCTGAGATGAAGGCTAGCATGGCCCAGTTTATGAATATGATGCAAGGGGTTGCACAAGGTCAAGAAGAACTTCGAGCTATGGTTCAGAGACAAGAGGCTGCAAATCCACCGATCAACCATGCTCCGCCAGAGGGAGGCCCAGTCAATGATAACAATGTTGCTACTGCTGTACCCGTCAACAACTATGCTGTAGGTGATGAGTTGGGGGGTATTCGAATCAACGGTCAACCTATTGTTCCAGATGCCGCTAATGCCAGAGTAGTCCGTGCTCCGGCCCGCAATCCTGTTCCGATTGTTGACAGACAAGAGGATTTGTTCTCTCTGCTCAGTGAAGACGAAGACGTTCTGGGAAGGGTTAATGAGAGAGACCGCAAAGTTGAAGCTCTTGCTGAGAAGATCCGTGCTATGGAAAGTCAGAATTCTCTCGGTTTTGATGTTACCAATATGGGGTTGGTTGAAGGTTTGAGAATCCCTCACAAGTTCAAAGCACCGTCCTTCGACAAATACAACGGTACTTCTTGCCCTCGCACCCATGTGCAGGCTTATTATCGAAAGATCTCTGCGTATACTGATGATGAGAAGATGTGGATGTATTTTTTCCAAGACAGTCTATCTGGGGCTTCTTTGGACTGGTACATGGAATTGAAGAGAGATTCTGTCCGCTGTTGGAGGGATCTGGGTGAGGCCTTTTTGAGGCAATACAAACACAACATGGACATGGCACCGAGCCGGACTCAGCTGCAGAGTCTTTGTCAGAAATCCAATGAAAGCTTCAAGGAGTATGCCCAGAGGTGGCGTGAATTGGCTGCTAGAGTTCAACCCCCTATGCTGGAGAGGGAGCTGACAGACATGTTTATTGGTACTCTTCAAGGTGTGTTTATGGACCGGATGGGGAGCTGCCCGTTCGGTAGTTTTTCTGATGTTGTCATTTGTGGAGAAAGGACTGAGAGTCTAATCAAAGCTGGTAGGATCCATGACGCTGGTTCCTCGTCTTCATTAAAGAAACCCTTCTCTGGGGCACCTCGCCGTAGGGAAGGAGAGACCAATGTTGTACAGCACAGAGGGGGTGTGTACAGAACAAATGCTAACAGAGATCAATATCGTCCAGTAGCTGCAGTGACTATTCCGGCACCTCAACCTCGTCAACAACAACAACCAAGAGTTCAACAACCGCAACAACAACAACAACAGCAACGTCCTTATCAGCCCAGACAGAAATTGCAGGCTGATAGAAGATTTGATCCTCTGCCCATGTCTTACACAGAATTATTACCCGAACTACTCAAGTTGGGGATGATTGAGTTGCGTACAATGGCTCCGCCTACAGTGCTGCCTCCTGGCTATGATGCTAATGTTAGATGTGACTTTCATTCTGGGGCACCAGGCCACCATACTGAGAAGTGTCGAGCTCTCCAGCACAAGGTTCAAGATTTGATCGATGCCAAGGCAATCAACTTCGCTCCAGTGCCTAACGTCGTAAACAACCCTATGCCTCAGCATGGTGGGCATAGAGTGAACAATATTGAAGGGAAAGAAGCTGAAGATCTGGTTGTTAATGTTGACGATGTTCAGACTTCTCTGCTAGTTGTGAAGGGTCGTTTGCTGAATGGGGGTGTCTACCCGGGCTGTGATGAAGATTGTTTGGGCTGTGCAGAATCTGAGAATGGCTGCGACCAGTTGAGGACCGGTATCCAGGGTATGATGGATGAAGGTTGTTTGCAATTCAGTAGGGCTGTAAAAGATCGTGGAACAGCATCAACTATCACCATTTACTTTAAACCGTCTGAAGAACGTGGACAAAGGATCGTCAGTGCACCCGCAACAAATGGTACCCCAGTTACCATTCCCGTGCCTGTAACCATCAGTGTTCCAACTACTACCGCTGCATCTGGAAAAAGGGCTGTGGAGAATAGTAAAGCCGTGCCGTGGAAGTATGATAATGCTCACCGCAGTTACAGAAGGGCTGAAAGTCAGACAAGACCAGTGAATCAAACTCCAGTGACAATTGGTTTACCGAATAGAGTTCCTGCAACTGTTGGTCCGGCTGTGGATAATGTAGGAGGTCCAGGAGGTTTTACCAGAAGCGGTCGTCTGTTCGCACCGCAGCCTTTGAGGGACAATAATGCTGAGGCTCTTGCCAGAGCAAAGGGTAAGCAAGCTGTGGTTGAGGAAGAACCTGTCCAGAAGGAAGCACCCGAGGGGTCATTTGAGAAGGACGTGGAGGAGTTTATGAAGATAATCAAGAAGAGTGACTACAAGATTGTAGACCAGTTGAATCAGACTCCGTCCAAGATCTCTATACTTTCACTGTTGATGTGCTCTGAAGCACACCGTAATGCCTTGCTGAAGATGTTGAATCTGGCTTACGTGCCTCAGGAGATTTCTGTCAATCAACTAGAGGGTGTGATGGCCAATGTGAGTACCAGGCATGGGGTAGGCTTCACCAACTTGGATTTACCACCTGAGGGGCGAAACCATAACAAAGCCTTGCACATCACCATGGAGTGCAAGGGGGCAGTGTTGTCTCACGTATTGGTAGACACCGGGTCGTCGCTGAATGTGTTGCCTAAGCAGATTTTGAAGAAGATTGAGGCGGAAGGGTCTGTGCTTACTCCCAGTGACCTGATCGTTCGTGCTTTCGACGGCTCCAAACGTTCTGTGTGTGGGGAAGTTACCTTGCCTGTGAAGATAGGTCCTGAGGTTTTTGATATCATCTTCTATGTTATGGACATCCAGCCTGCCTATAGTTGTTTGTTGGGGCGTCCATGGATTCATGCAGCAGGGGCAGTCTCGTCGACTCTCCATCAAAAACTCAAGTATGTCTGGAACGGTCAGATTGTGACAGTGTGCGGTGAAGAAGAGATTCTGGTGAGTCATCTATCCTCGTTCAAATATGTTGAGGTGGATGGCGAGATCCACGAAACCTTATGCCAGGCGTTTGAGACTGTGGCTCTTGAGAAAGTGGCGTACGCTGAGCAGAGAAAGCCGGGTGTTTCAATCACTTCTTACAAGCAGGCTAAGGAGGTTGTTGATTCTGGCAAAACTGAAGGCTGGGGCAAGATGGTGGATTTGCCGGTTAAAGAAGACAAATTTGGTGTTGGTTATGAGCCTCTCCAAGCAGGGCAGAATGGTCAAGCGGGTCCGAGTACCTTTACCAGCGCTGGGCTGATGAATCATGGTGACGTCTCCGCAACCGGTAGTGAAGACTGTGACAGCGATTGTGATTTGGACAACTGGGTTCGCCCGTGTGCACCAGGGGGGTCTATCAACAACTGGACGGCTGAAGAAGTGGTTCAAGTTACTCTTCTGACAGAGTAATTTTCTGTTGTTTTGTCATTTTGCATGAAAATCCTACGTTCTGCCCAAGGCGTAGTGATTCATTTTTGTAGGGCCTCATCATGTTTTAATGATTATCATTAATGAAGGACATTTTTTGAACAAACTTTGTGATCCTTGTCTTTCTATTTTTTGTTTTCATTTTTTCTTTTTCAAAAACAATAAAAATGGCAATGTTTTTTGTTTTTGTGACTTTATTGAACTCTTTTTCTAAAACAAAGCATCAAACATGCAGAAGCGATCTTATGGCATTCACTATGAACAGTTCTGTTATGGCTCAGTATGATTTCGATAATCCCATCTACCAAGCTGAAGAGGAGAGTGAGGAAGACTGTGAACTCCCTGCAGAATTAGCCAGATTGCTGGAGCAGGAGGAAAGGGTCATCCAACCTCATCAGGAGGAGTTGGAAACTATCAACTTAGGTACTGAGGACGACAAAAAAGAGATCAAGATTGGGGCTGCTTTAGAGAACTCTGTCAAGAGGAGGCTGATTGAGATGCTGAGAGAATATGTGGAAGTGTTCGCCTGGTCGTACCAAGATATGCCTGGTTTAGATACAGACATTGTGATGCATCGATTACCTCTTAGGGAAGGATGTCCTTCGGTCAAGCAGAAGCTTCGTAGAACAAGTCCTGACATGGCAACTAAGATCAAGGAAGAGGTTCAGAAGCAGTGGGATGCAGGTTTTCTGGCTGTTACAAGTTATCCGCCGTGGGTGGCCAACATCGTTCCTGTGCCGAAGAAGGATGGTAAAGTCAGAATGTGTGTCGATTACCGGGATTTGAATAGAGCGAGTCCGAAAGATGATTTCCCATTACCTCACATTGATGTATTGGTTGATAATACGGCTCAATCCTCGGTATTCTCTTTCATGGATGGTTTCTCCGGATATAATCAGATCAAGATGGCGCCAGAGGACATGGAAAAGACGACATTCATTACACCTTGGGGCACGTTCTGCTATAAGGTGATGCCATTTGGGCTAAAGAATGCTGGTGCTACCTATCAGAGGGCAATGACGACTCTTTTTCACGACATGATGCACAAAGAAATTGAAGTGTACGTAGATGATATGATTGCGAAGTCGCAGACAGAAGAGGAGCACTTGGTTAATTTGCAGAAGCTGTTTGATCGGTTGAGAAAGTTCAAGCTGAGGTTGAATCCGAACAAGTGTACATTTGGGGTGAGATCAGGGAAGCTGTTAGGCTTCATTGTCAGTGAGAAAGGGATTGAGGTTGATCCAGCTAAAGTCAAAGCTATTCAAGAGATGCCTGAACCGAAAACGGAGAAGCAAGTCCGTGGGTTTTTAGGGAGGTTGAACTACATTGCAAGGTTCATATCTCACTTAACTGCCACATGTGAACCAATTTTCAAACTGCTTAGAAAGAATCAAGCGATCAAGTGGAATGATGATTGTCAGAAGGCTTTTGACAAAATCAAGGAGTATTTACAGAAACCTCCAATCCTTATACCTCCAGTTCCAGGGAGACCTCTGATAATGTACCTGTCAGTGACTGAGAACTCGATGGGGTGTGTATTGGGACAGCATGACGAGTCTGGTCGAAAAGAGCATGCCATATACTACCTTAGCAAAAAGTTTACCGACTGTGAAACAAGATATTCACTGCTCGAGAAAACTTGCTGTGCTTTGGCCTGGGCTGCTCGCCGACTAAGGCAGTATATGCTGAACCATACTACTTTATTGATTTCTAAGATGGATCCGGTAAAGTACATCTTTGAGAAGCCGGCTCTCACCGGACGTGTTGCCCGTTGGCAGATGATTTTAACAGAGTACGACATTCAGTACACGTCCCAGAAGGCCATCAAAGGTAGTATTCTGTCAGACTACCTCGCCGAGCAACCGATCGAAGATTATCAGCCTATGATGTTTGAATTTCCTGATGAAGACATCATGTATCTCAAGATGAAAGATTGCGAAGAGCCTCTCGTCGAGGAAGGACCGGACCCGGATGACAAGTGGACACTGATGTTTGACGGGGCTGTGAATATGAATGGTAACGGTGTTGGGGCAGTGTTGATCAATCCCAAAGGTGCTCATATACCTTTTTCTGCCAGATTGACGTTTGACGTCACCAACAATGAAGCTGAGTATGAGGCTTGTATCATGGGGATAGAAGAAGCCATTGATCTAAGGATCAAGACCCTTGACATATTTGGAGATTCAGCTCTAGTAATCAACCAAGTTAACGGAGATTGGAATACGAACCAGCCGCATTTGATTCCGTATAGAGATTACACCAGGAGAATACTGACGTTCTTCAAGAAGGTGAAGTTGTATCATGTCCCCCGGGATGAGAATCAAATGGCTGATGCCTTGGCTACTTTGTCGTCTATGATCAAAGTTCATTGGTGGAATCATGTGCCGCATGTTGCGGTGAATCGACTTGAGAGGCCTGCGTATGTGTTCGCAGCCGAGTCTGTGGTGATGGATGAGAAGCCGTGGTATTATGACATCAAGAATTTCCTCAAGACTCAGGAGTACCCTGAAGGTGCGTCAAAGAATGACAAGAAAACCCTGAGAAGGCTAGCTGGAAGCTTTTATTTGAATCAGGATGATGTGTTGTATAAGAGAAACTTTGACATGGTCTTGCTCAGATGCGTGGACAGACCCGAGGCAGACATGTTAATGCAAGAAGTTCATGAAGGTTCCTTTGGTACTCATGCCGGCGGACATGCAATGGCTAAGAAATTGTTGAGAGCGGGTTATTACTGGATGACTATGGAATCCGATTGTTTCAAGTATGCTCGGAAGTGCCATAAGTGTCAAATCTATGCTGATAAGGTGCACGTACCACCAAGCCCTCTGAATTTCATGAATTCGCCTTGGCCGTTTGCTATGTGGGGCATTGATATGATTGGGAAGATTGAGCCTACTGCTTCGAACGGACATCGCTTCATTTTGGTAGCGATTGACTATTTCACCAAGTGGGTGGAAGCAGCTTCCTACGCTAATGTCACCAAACAAGTGGTTACCCGGTTCATCAAGAAAGAAATCATATGTCGTTACGGAGTTCCTGAGAGAATCATCACTGACAATGGTTCAAATCTCAATAACAAGATGATGAAAGAGCTTTGTAAAGATTTCAAGATTGAACATCACAATTCTTCTCCTTACAGACCGAAGATGAATGGTGCTGTAGAAGCGGCGAACAAGAATATCAAGAAGATTGTGCAGAAGATGGTCGTTACGTACAAGGATTGGCATGAGATGCTCCCTTTCGCTTTGCATGGGTACCGTACCTCAGTACGTACATCGACCGGGGCAACCCCTTACTCCCTTGTGTATGGTATGGAAGCTGTCCTACCTGTTGAAGTGGAGATTCCTTCTCTAAGAGTTTTATTGGATGTCAAGCTAGACGAAGCCGAGTGGATTCGAACAAGGTTTAACGAGTTGAGCCTTATCGAGGAGAGACGGCTAGCAGCTGTATGCCATGGACAGTTGTATCAGCGAAGGATGAAGCGAGCCTTTGATCAGAAAGTGCGTCCTCGAAGCTATCAGATTGGTGATCTAGTTTTGAAGAGGATCCTCCCTCCCGGTACAGATAACAGGGGCAAGTGGACTCCTAACTATGAAGGTCCGTATGTTGTGAAGAAGGTCTTCTCCGGTGGAGCCTTGATGCTTACAACTATGGATGGTGAAGATTTTCCGTCTCCTGTCAACTCAGATGTAGTCAAAAAATACTTCGCATAAATTGACCCGCTGGACAAAAAGAAAAAAAGAGTCCAGGCAAAAATGGGCATCCCGGCGAACCAAAAAAAAAACAGAAAGAAAAGGTTCGGGCAAAAATTAGGGATAAAATGAAAAAAATTGTCGTACACCCGGTAAGTCGAAAACCCGCAAGGGCGGCTTAGGCAAAAATGGGTATCCCGGTGGATTGAAAACCCGAAAGGGCGATCCAGGCAAAAGTTAGGGATTAAAGCGAAGACTACAGTCTGAGTTGTCTGTACTTCATCAAGCTTTGTCATCCGCCATCTCGAAAGATGTGATCCGTCCAGTCATTCTTCTCAGAAAGCAAGGAGTTGGGAGGAAAACTGATGATCTGTGAGTTATAACAGAATTGGGAAATAGTGGATGCCGTGTTCACATTGCCATTAGGATAGATTTTTCCTTTTGTACGCAATTACCTCTTTCTAGGAATTGCTTCCTAATGTATTTGCCTCTTCAGGCACATTTTCAATCAATGAAAGTCGTTATTCAGATAAATAGCTCTTTCGTTTTTATTTTTACTGTTTTGTTTGCAAAAATGTCCGAATTTTTGATAAGCATTGCATATAAAAAACATGAAGGCTACACAATAGCTTGCAGGATGACGAAACATTTGAAAATCATTTTGAATGTTGAGGACACTTGAGCGTATCTTGTCCATGTATCCCCTGGGGGCATTTTGTTGTGCTATTTTTCAGATTGGCATCTGTGAGGACGTTTCCTCAGCAGATACTCTCCCCAAGCGAGTTTGGAAGCTATTAGAGCTATTTTCCCCTGCGAAGACGTCTGTGGATAGTGCCTTCTATTCCCCCAACAGATCTAAGGATTGCCTATCCTCAACAGGCCTGTATTTGCCAATCTCTTCCCCGAGCAAGGCAGGCCCGTTGAAATTTATTTCCAACATTTATCCTACCTGTGGACTGAAGGATATCCCCAGCGGAGTTTACCTTTCCCCAGCAGCAGTGCTATTCGTCGACATGAGTGTGAAGTCGCTTTACCATTCCTCAAGCAGAGTTCCCCGCAGAATATCTCCCCAAGAGGAGTCTCCCCCACAGAGTCAGAGTATCTGATCATTTTGGCTCCCTGGCCAGGGTTCATTTGCATTTTGCATGTAGTAATCATTGCATCCTCAAAACTGCGTAGCATTTCCATTCATATATGGAGCATTACGCCATAGAAAAATTCAAACATATGCATTCATGTGTTAACTTCACCAGACCGTACTCCCGGCAGAGGCGGCTCATTTCATTCAACATCCGCACAGCAAGACTGCTACAGTCGCTCTTGACAGCATTCAGAATTGTTTATTCCCCACAGAGGTTTATTTCCTCACCCGATGGTGACAGAAAGTTTGTTTCTCTTCAGTGAGACCCCCAGCAAGTGATCAGCCTTGCCTTGGCATATCTAAAAAGTTGTTCTTGTGATACCGGTAAGTGTCATGCTAGCACCCACGTGTGTCTCTTTGTTTGGTGTCGGTAAACACCATTGTTTCGGTGCCGGTAAACATCGAGTATCCTCCCAGTCATCAGTAAATGTCTGGTCATCATTGTTTGGTGTCGGTAAACACCATTGTTTCGGTGTCTGTAAACATCGGATATTTTATCCAGTCATCAGTAAATGTCTGGCCATCTTTTTTTTTGGTGTCTGTAAACACCATTGTTTCGGTGTCTGTAAACATCGAGTCTCACCCCAGTCATCAGTAAATGTCTGGTCATTTTATGGTGTCGGTAAACGCCATTGCTTCGGTGTCGGTAAACATCGAGTCTTTCTTTCAGTCATCGGTAAATGTCTGATAATCCCCAACTAGAAATCCCCAGTAGAGTCATCTGTAAATGTCCTATCTGGTTTCCAGTTACAAATATTCGTATCTCCCCAATAAATTTCTCGTTCCCAGTCATCGGTAAATGTCTGGTCATTTCTTTGGATGTCGGTAAACATCACCTTTCGATGTCGGTAAACATCGTGTCCCACCCCAGTCACCGGTAAATGTCTGGTCATTCTTTGGATGTCGGTAAACATCATCTTTCGATGTCGGTAAGCATCGAGTCTCATTCCCAGTCATCGGTAAATGTCTGGTCAACAAAATCAAAATCCCCAGAAGTCGTCGGTAAACGTCTTGTCTGGTATCACCACAAAGATTTTGTTCCTCCCCAAGCGGAGACGCCATCAGTAAATGGCCCAGTTTTTCTTCGATATCGGTAAATATTGAATTCCCAGTTGCAGCAGTCATCGGTAAATGTCTGGTCATTTTGATTTTTTTATTTTAATTTTTATTCCTTTGATTTTCATTAATTCATATTAATTTTAATATTGATCCAAAAATATGAGAGTTTCACCAAAAAAATTCAAATCATTTCCTCTTTCATATTTTGAATTAAAATTATTTTTTGGATCATTATTAATATTTTTCATGATTTAATTGATTTTGTGATTATTTTTAATTGTTTAAAAATAATTTTAAGTCTTTAAAAATTCTGAAATTTTTTCTCCAAGGTCCTTTGACCTTGTTTGACCTATGATAAACTCATGGCCATTTATTTGGTGTTTTGACGAGGTTTTAGGAATTTGACAAACCATATTTAATTTAAATGTCTTATTTTAGTATTTTTAATTTGAATAAATGCCAAATAATTGTGTTGAGCTATTGTGATGTTTCGTGCAAGTTTGACTCATGTTGTTGGGCCTTGGTCAAGGTTGATTTGACTTTGTTAAGTTAATATCATTGGATTTAGGGGATTGATGGAATGTACATTCCATCTCCCAAAATGAATGAATGATATTAATTTGGTAAAAGTCCTCCTTTGACCAATTTGAGTTTTGATCCATTCCCTTCCCTCTTCATCTCATTCCCCTTTTTTATGCATTCATCTCATTTAGCCTATGACATCTCTAAGTCCTAAGGCTAGTTGATTGCAAAATCAACATAAGTATGGATGAGATTAAGCCACCTCTTTTGCATATTATTTTTGTGTGTGGTATGTTTCATGAGCATAGTCCATTTAACTATGTCTCCAACATGCATTAACACCAAAATTCTATTGCCCGACCTCAAATAGTTGTGACTTCTACATAAGTTCAATTACGATTGCTTAACATAGCGCTAAATTTTTGACACAAAAAGGCATAGAATTCTAGTTAGTGAGATTGTAAGTCTCCCCTCTTTCATGGTATTGTGTGAAAACTTGGCATTTTTTCCTTCCTTTGGAAGATGTCTTTGTTCAAGGATCCATGCTTGCGATAAGTGGGTTGAGTGTTCTCCAAAGAATGACTTAAAATAAAAAGTAAAAGCAAAACAATACTAACTTCTAACTCATTAACAACTAACATTTAACTTCAAGTCCTTTATTTTAATGCACTTTAATTTTTAAGTTTTATTCATTTGCCATTATTCATACCATTCTAATTGTTTATGTTAATGTCATTTTCCCTTTGTCCATTTGGACCATATTGTGTGATATATCTTGCTTGTGTATATTTTGTTTGTTTGTGTGGTCTTGGACCATTAATGTACATAATAAGAACAAAAACCCTAAAAAACTTTTGTGTGGACTGTTGACTTGATATTAGACAAATTGGACTTATAATCTAGGCAACCTCCCTATGCTAAAGGACTTGGCCAATGCCAACATTTTTGTAACCAAGTGATTGCAATTTGAAACTTCATCTGATACATCATTCAAGATCCCTTTGAGTTCATCTGCAACATGATCATTGTGAAGCTGTTATTTTGAACCTGTGACTTGTGGAATTCATCTGTTACATGGGTTTAATTTAAGGAAGATCATGGAGTGGCTAAAGCTTGGATGCGACTATCTTTATTTGATGCCTTGCTCTTCAAGATTAATATTGTATGCATTGTTTGTTGCTTGATTCTAATATCCAAGGGAATTTGGGATTTCTATATGGCATTCTTGCCTATTGGATTGCTACCCATCAGTCAGATCTTTTCAACTCTTAACTTTTAATTTTGTACATAAGATTAGTCTCTTCATCTCCTCCCTATTTCTTTAATTTCAAAATCTCTTCCTCCTTTCAAAAAACTTCTTTGTTTGAACTTGTTATTTTCTAAATTTTGACCACTTTGCAAGATAGAAACTTTGGCCTTATGCCATTGTATTTTAAAACTTATTTTCTTAATCAAACTTGTAAATAGACTTAACTATACTTGACTTAAACTTTCAAAAAAGCCAAAACGAACCAACTCATTCAAACCATTTTCAGGCCTTTGTGCCTTTCAAACTAAATTTTGTTAAAAACAAATCATCCACTTTAAAATTTGTATCACGAACTACGAGGTTTTGATCCCTCATTTTTATGTTGGTACGTAGGCATAAGGTCTTGTCAAACACAAAAATATAATTAATGAATTCTTTTCTCATCCCCTCATTCTATTTGTTTCTAAACATCATTTTTATACTAAATACATATGCACACAAGAAAGGGCTCCCTAGGAGTACCTAGGACACTTTGGGTGCTAACACCTTCCCTCTGTGTAACCAACCTCCTTACCTGTAATCTCTGACATTTTATTAGTTTTGATTTGAAAACTTCTTACTTTTGGGTTTTGTTCATACTTTTCCCTTTTCCCTTGGAAACAATAAAAACGCGGTGACGACTCTTGTTATTTGATGTCTTGCTTATCCATAGCTTGATGATCATGAATTTACCGCTACACTCGTAGATGCTTCTTCTTTAGACAAACGGCCCTCTCGGACACCCTCTTCTAAGCGCATCCCCCATGTTCACCATTTTAGTGAAGTCATTGAGAGCACTAGCAATCACAGGCTTGTAATAGAATGAACTCGGAGTCTTCAAAAAGATCTTCGTCATCTCCTTCACTTCTAATGGGGGACTAATCTGAGCAATAAGCTCTCTCCACCTATGGGCATACTCTTTGAATGTCTCCTTATCCTTCTGAGACATGGACCTCAATTGATCATGATCGGGAGCCATACATATGTTATAATTGTATTGCTTGACGAAGGCCTCGCCTAAGTCATTGAAAGTATGGACACTAGCACTGTCTAAATCAATATACCACCTAAGCGCTGCACCGGTTAGACTGTCTTGAAAATAATGGATGAGAAGTTGATCATTATTTGTTTGGGTCGACATCTTGCGTGCGTAGATCATAAGATGACTCAAAGGACAAGTATTCCCTTTGTACTTATTAAAGTCTGAGACCTTGAATTAGACAACAATTTTCACGTTTGGCACCAAGCAATGTTCAACAACACTTTTCCCAAGCATATCTTTACCTTTAAGGGTCTTCAACTCTTTTCTCAGCTCTTGAAATTGGTCCTTCATCTCATCCATTTTCTCATACATATTGGGGCCCTCGGACGGCTCAGAATGGTAAATGGTTTCCTCAACACGGGGCAAAGCACGTACAATAGAAGGAGGAGCAGACATGACCGAGCTAGATGCCGGCATAGGAGCAACAGTTGGAGCATAACCTTCACGCATAAAATTTGGGGGCATTCTCCACGGGAATCCGGCAGGCATAGCTTGTGCAGGTTGGCTAGCAGGAAACACAAACACTAGAGTTGCAATCATCTCAGAGATTACAGTACTTTGAGAAGTTGCAGGAGTTAGAGTTGGTTGATTCTGAGAAGCAATGAGTGATCCATCAGAGCGGTGAGTCTGGCAACTTTTTCCTTAAGCTATCGGTTCTCTTATTCCACCTAATCCATTCTTCTTTGACGATTAGCGTGAGTATCATAGTGATGATTCAGCTTATCTAATATAAAGATGAAGCACAATAAGACATATGGCCAAAGGGCTGGATGGCAAAAAACCTGCTATGCAAATGATGCATGAAATGCAATGTTTTTATTTTATTATTTTAAGGAACATTCAAATCCTTACTTGCAAATATTTCAATAATAATAATCAATAATAACAATCGATAATAACATTTGGATTGAACATAAAATCTCCTTTTCATTCATAAAATTTTGGAAGGATTACACTGAGTACAAATTCCGAAACCAAACATACAAATACAAGAGAAAAGGAAAGTATCATCCTAAGGATCCCTAGCAACTGAATCAGCTGAACTAGTTAAGGGTGTGTACTTCCTTTGGATGTGTCTGATCTCTGACTCATAAGTGGTTTTCATCTGAGCTTTCTCGATGACGAGTTGATCGACAATCTTCTTCCAAGCACCGGAAGGCTGAGGAATACTAGAGGAAAATAAATCATCTCTCTCTCTCTCTCTCTCTCTCTATTGACTGCATGCTCTTCAAGAATCTCAATGATTACATCCTTATATTTCAAATCAAGTTGCAACTCTACTTGCTTTCGGTGCAAAGCATGGAACCGCTCTTCACAAAGGTCCCTCTCTTGCTTCATCTTAGAAAGTGTGTCTTCCAACTCCTCTACATCTTGGTTAGGGAGAGTTGATGGATCAGTCACAACCATAGACATAGGTCTCTCATAGGCGTATGGCATCTTAAGCTCCAAAGCTCTCTTCTTCACCCAAATAGTGTAAGCTTCCAAAGCTGCACAATTGCACGGTCTAAGCTCGGCTCTACCCTTCCTATGAATATTGTGCCAAGCACGCATCATCCTACTCTTCAAATTTTGGGGATCTTTACCCTCTTCATAGAATAAGCCTTCTAACTGAACGTTATTAGGTTTATCTTTCAAGGGGAACCCAAGCTGACGACGAGCCAAAGCAGGGTTGTAGTTGATTCCTCCTTGTGTGCCAATAAGAGTTACATTAGATAATTTACCATAACTATCAATAATCTCCAAGCAATCAAATACAAAATCATACAAAGTAATATCATCATTAGTGAGAGACATAAGTCTCTGAGACCACCGTAGATATTGCTTGTTCTCCAAGAAGGCAGGTTTCTGAGGCAAGTGTGAAATAAACCACTTGTATAGAAGAGGAATGCAACATGCAACGATTCCACCACCCTTAGAATTCCTTAAATGCAAAGAGAAATATGCTTCACCCAACAAAATCGGAACATGATTCCCAATCAAGAAGATTCTAATGGCGTTAACATCAACAAAGTTTTCAATTTTAGGGAACAATGATAAACCATAGATAAGCAAGATAAAGATGGCTTCAAAAGCATCCATGCTACCAACTTAAGCAAAAGCAGTAGCTCTACCAATGAGAAGCTCAGAAGTAAGACCTTGAATTCCTCCTTTCTTCATCATATTAGCATCAATCTCGGATTTCTTCAAATGAAGAGCATCAGCTATGATGTGAGATCTCATAATCTCCTTCAATCCACTAAAAGGTACCTTGTTAGATACGGGCATACCCAAGAGATGGGCATACTTCTCTAACATAGGCATGAGCTGATAATCAGGAAAAATGAAGCACCGAGGCAAAGGTTCATAAAACTAAACCAAGCCACTCAAGAGTCCTTTAACCACATTAGCAGACAATACAAATAAAAGCTTCTCATGACATTGCTTGAAATCCAAGGGATCAACTACATAGGATGATAGCTTCCTTAACTCCTTCAAGTCTGGACATCTGAAACTGTACTTCTTAGTGTTCCTTCGTCCACAGTCCATGGTCTGAAAATATTTGCAAATACGACCTCAGTTCCATGAAATTTTATTTTCTGTGATGAATGTTATGATGTGCATGTATACATGAATACAACAATCACACACAAGGAAAACACAAACAAAGGTCAAGGGATGGATCAAGTCATCATCAAGATCAATCATCCATTTTGGTGGATTATGGTTTTCACCTTATCAACACTTAAGTTCCATTGATATTGATGAGACTGATCGGATCAACCAAGAATCGAAGGGTTTGTTGCGAGTCACGATCATGGAGTCAGGTTAAGAACCATCCCAAATGAGTGTACTATGGATAAAAACATGTAGATCATGTTCTAAAAAGTTCCCAAAGTCGTGATCCCATCTATCGGATACTATAAGTTAGGACGACTGACTCATCAACCCATAGTATTCTCAAGAGAAACTCGCCTAAGTGTAGTGTCGAACAACAACTGTTATCAAGCCTACACTTGAAAAGTCTCTGCACTACATCCTAAATAGGCCAAGTTGGGTTAAATGTTCTATGGTCCTAAACTTCTCAGACCCCCAAATTAGAGAAAGTAATGCATATCCACGACGTACTCGTGTGACATCAGTAACTCCAAAGAGGTCTCAACTGAGTGGGGGATCTCATGTCAACTCTTTCAGGACTACTCATTTAAAGCCAACTTGACTATACCACCCTCTTGTCTTAGATTGCACTTAAGTTCAGGTTAGAACTTATCTCACCACACATAGATCACAAAGCACAACAAACAGAAAGTACCACACATACAATATATACAAACATCAAACATCAATAATCAACAAATATAATACACACAAAAAGTAGGCTAAACCCACTGAGGACTACTCCCCAGCAGAGTCACCACTTTCTTTCTGTAGTGGTAAATTTGTGACCACTGAGCTATGGGTTAGCTCAACGTCAATAAAACCAGAGTCGCCACCATGTTTTTATTGTTTCCAAAGGAAAAGAGAAAGTACGAACAAAATCCAAAGATAAGAAGTTTTCAAATCAAAACTAATAAAATATCAGAGATTACAGGTAAGGGGGTTGGTGTAGCACCTCAAATTTGCACCTATCATTATGCATACATTTTCATATTAGGTCATAGCATATCATGATCCATTGCATAGCATTTGCATTGTCCCTCAGTTGCCTCAAGAGCAAGCAATCAGAAATTAGGTCAAACTAATCTCCTGATCAGTCAACCAAGCAAGCAAAGGAATTTCTCATTGAATCAAGGCCTTGGGGTTTGTCCAACAAGTTCACATGGCTTGGAGGTCTATTTGAAGTGTTCAAGTCAAGGGTTGAAGGCTCAGAGGTCAGCAGTTCATACACAGACAGTCAAAAGTCAAAGAAAGTCAACTGTCAGTCAAAGCAATGGATGGTGGTCATTCTTGTGGGATTTGGGCACCATGATCAATAACAAAGAGTTCAAACAACTTGGGACATCATTTGAAGTCAAATTCTCAAGGAATTAGGGTTTGGAATTCATCAGTCAATGCATAATCAGACAAAAACCCTAATAGTCAACTGTTGGTCAACTGTCCATTTAATCAGAGATTTGATGATTGGAATTGGTTTGTGGGAGTTCATTCATGGCCAAATAGTCATCATATATCATGCCAAACACCATCATGGAAGAATTTGAAGCCAGATCATAAATTTCCCAAAACGGAAACTGGGCCTGTAACTGAAACTTACCAAAAATGGAAAGTTTTGATCCTCAAACTTACATTGTGATACAAGCCTCAAATGAATTTTTTCCCAACATGAAAGTTGAAGATCTTGTTCTCCCATTTCCAAAAAGTCCTAGAACTCCCAATTCCCATGTGTGGTTGGCAAGTTATGATCGAATCGATTTCAGAAAATCTTGAACTTCAAAGGGCCATATCTCCCAAACCGTTTGGCCAAATTTGGTGGGGTTTTTTCCTACAAACCACATTTTTCATCCTCTTTCCAAAAATATAAATTTCATGACCTAAAACCTTACCAATCAAAATGGCATTTTTGGACCTTTTTCATTTAAATTCAAAGTTTGACCAAGAGTTGACTTTTTGACTCAAGCATTTTTTCAACATTTGGCCAATTGGAACAGCTCATAAATATCATTTTAAGTGTGTTTGCAAAGCCAAATTATGCAGAACATGTGAATCTTGCTTGGTTGCTTGAATTACAAGAAAAGTACCATTGCACCATACTTGCACCATACTTGTCCATGCCTTGCCTTGTACCTCAAAAGGACAGCAATTATGCAGCATTTCTTCTGTCCTTAGAGCCTCATTATGCAGCAAAATGAACAATTGTACAAGAAGCCATTCCTTGCTTGCTTAAATTTTGAAAAGGACAAAACCAACCACACTTCCATGCCTTAATTTGTACTGTCCAATAGCAGTTGGGACAGCACCATTTTCCTGTCAAGAGAAAAGGCATGGCAGCCACAACAAAGAGGGGGTAATGCAGCAGAAATTGATGAATGAACTTGGCCCACACTTTGCTTGGTACTAGAACAAGTAATTATGCAGCATTCTGCTAGGAGTTTTGGAAAGGAAGATTGAGGCCATAACCAAAAAGAGACCAAACACTTCTCACTGATTTTTTAAAAACCTCCTCCTTGTTTGCTTGGATTTGATCATTTGATGTCAAACCAAAACACACAAAATGAACTAAACTAGCTTGGCCAAATACCATTTCTTCTCATCATTTCCTGTCACAATACTGCAGCAGCAAAGGACACACATAGGACAGTAGAAAACCTGCTGCAGCAGCCCAAAACCATACCTTGCTGTGCAGTTCAAAGGACCAATACCATGCCATGTACTATGCAGCAATGGAGGCCATTCTTTCTGTCATGACAGCAGTAGCACAAACACAAAACCACTTGGCCAAGGCAAGGGAGAAAAAGGCATGCTGATTGAAACAAAGCACTTTGCAACAAAAGCACAAAACTAACACTTGACATCTGATTTTTCTGCGGTACAAAAACCATTAGCAGACCAAGAAAACCACTCCCACTTGCAAGGCTTGCCACAAACCAACATAACTTGGCATCTCATTTCTGCTGCCTAAACGAAAGCAGCAGACCAACTTGTGAGCTCTTACTCTCTCAAGCTTCACTTTGCTTTTTGCATTCTTCAAAACCATGTCCAAAAGCACCCAAGTTGCCACATGGCCCTGTACCAAAAACAACTTCTAAACAGCAGGGCTTTTGGATCCTCTTTTCTGCCATTTGAAACCAAAATTAACAACCATCAAAAGCACATTGCAGAAAAAGCACCAAGCCTTGCCTTGCATTCTTCTGTCAAAACCTGAGCCAAAAGACTTCAAGAACCCTCTATTCTAAAGCATCAGGAAGGGCTGTTTCAGACTGCAACACCAAAACAACACTGTATCATCAATTTCTTCAAATCAGCTTGAGCTTTATTTCTTCAAGACCACTTCCATGGCAAATCAAGAGTTGGGCTATATCCTCAAAATAACCACTGCACATCAGTTTGCTTCAAAACCAAGTAAGTAATCAACCTCCTTTGTTTGCCTTGCTATGCCTTGTGTATGAAAGGTCCCTGAATGCTGTTTCTAAAATGCTATGCCTCGCTTGAAATGGTGTTCTCTTGATGGAGAAATCTGCTTTTCTTTTTCTTGTTACAAATGAACTTTTGGTCGATTTGCATTGCTGGAGTTGATTTAATGAATTTAGACATGATATTCTTGTTGTTTGATGCTTGATGATACTGATGATATGCTTGTTTAAACTTTCTGGGTTTTGTTGAAATTCCATGATGATGTTGCTTACTGCTGTTCTAACCCTAAAACCTGCCAAGAAATCTCATGAATATGATGTATGTTGTTGCTCATGATTGGTTTTTGAATGCAAATTGATGATGAACACATGATACCATGCTGCTTGCTTGATGCTTATTTTTAAATGAGTTCATAATGATGGATGTTGCTGTTGACTGCTTGTTGATTACCATGCTGCTATTGATGAATCCTGCTACTGTTATGCTTGAATCATGAATATGCCCAGAATTTTCCCATGATTCATGTTTTGCTTTGTTATTGGTTGGTGCTACACATGAATGCCTTGCTGCTGTTTGAAACCTCCTGACCATTGCCCTGAAATTCATATGTTGATGTTTGTTATGTTTGGTCATAGGTGCTGGTTTATTAATTGATTGTGTGTTAATGAACCTACTGTGCTGTCCCCTGCTGTTCATATGCTGTTGTTGGATTGCATCGAAATTAATTACTTGCTGCTGTTTTGAACCTCATGAATATGCTTATAAAATCCATGGGAAATGGTGTGCTGTTGTTTGGTTGCCATTTGCACATTGATGCCATACTGTTACCATACTATTTGAAATGTTGCTTGATGATTTTACATGATGATGAATGCCTGCTGCAGCTTAGGAAACCTTGCCTAGAAATCTTCATGCTCATGTTATTTGGTTGTTATGTCATGAAAAAACATTGTTTTACCATGCTGTTATGCTATCAGCCATGCTGCAAATTGATGATGAATACATTGATGCCACACGAAAACCTTGCTGCAGTATTTGAAACTCTTTGAACATTTGTCCTGAGATCCATATGAAACATTGTTGTATGCTGTTGTGATTGCTTGCTCGATTTTGTTTTATGATGAGATAACATGAAATTGATGTTGCAAGTGCCCTGCTGCTGTTATGATGAGCTGCCCATAACTTCCCATGATTTTGGTTGATTGTTATTAATTCCTGTCCAGAAGATCTTCATGATTATGCTTGTGTTTATTAGTTGCTGGATGATATTACCTAAACCAATATCATGTTGATTGTGTGCTGATTGAATTTTGTTTGGATGTTGGTGACAACATGAGCTGCCATGCTAATTGAACCCTGTTGCTGCTACAGCCAAGCACATAAACCTTAGCCATTTCCAAGATTCCTGTTGGCTGCTGTTGTCTGTTATTTACATGAACCATGTTGAATGCTGTTGTTTGCTGATCGAGTTTTGGTGTTGATGTTGAAAATATCATGAACATGCTTATGCTGTGTTGGTTGATAATGCATGAGGTTGGTATGTCATGGCCCTGTTCGATTAGTGCTGTTGTTGTTTTGATAGTTTGATGATGATGAACTTTGAATGATGAATGAATACTGCTGCTGTTTTGAACTTGTATGAAATGCCTTGGCCTTGCTGTGTTAGAAACCCCTAGGGTTTTAGAAAACTCAAAAATTCAAGTTGGTTGGCTCATTACTGTTTTATTGGCTGAGAGCCAATCAAAACATTTCGTTTTGTAGGGCCAAAACGCAGCACTTCAATAAATGACTGCAGAATTACCACAATGCCACGGTTGACCCTTGTGTTGACCATTTGTCTTGCTTTTGTTCATGTTTTCACCCCAATGTTTATCCATCTTCCACAAATTAATTTCTCCTTCATTTTTCATCAAAAAATTATGAAATTTTTTACACATGTTCACAAATGAGTCTAGAATTTAATTGTGAATTTTAATTAATTTTTCATGTTCTGGATTTTAAATGATAAATGATTTTTCAACATGTATGCCAAAATGACACCCTTTGCCATTTCAATTGTGAAATTGTCATTTTGTATCCAATGAGCTTGAAATTTTTTGTGGTGAAACTAGACACCTTGACCTTCATTTCTATATAAAGTTTGTGCATTTATCATGTGTGGATTGAGAGTTATGATTTTTTGAAGTTGAAGTGTACATTTGGTGTCACAACATGATCATGCATTTTCCCTAATTTCATTACCATGCTTCTTGACCTCCAAAGGACTTGATTTTTTGCATGAGCCTACTCTTGTATGCCTAGTTTACATGTGAATTTTCTTGGAATTAATCTTGCTGTTTTCCATTTGATTGAGAATTTTCTTCCATATTTGGTCATTTGTTGACTTTTTGTGCTATGCCTTGCCAAATCTTTTGTGAAATTCTCAAATCTTATTGTATGATCATGAAATTTCATATGTGATAACTAGACATCTCAAGCTTTGCATTGGTGTTAATCTCATTCATTTCTCTTCTGTTTTCAAATTGATATGATTTTTTGAAGTTGACCCATGCTTGTTGACTTTCACCATGCTTACTTGAATTTGATTTGACTTCATGATTTTTGTTTACATACTTCCTTACATCCAAATGACCCCAAATTTGCATGAGCCTACTCTTGTATGTCTAGTTTACTTGTGATTTTTCTTGGATTTAATTGAACTATTTTCCATTTGTTTGAGATTTTCCTTCTCTGCCTAGTCAAATGTTGCCCTTGTGTGACACATGCTCCCATTTCATTTGTGAAATTCTCATATTTCATTAGATGGACATGAAATTTTACATGAGATAACTAGACATCCTCATCTTCACCATGGTTTTGATCCCATTCATTTATCATACACCATTCTTGACTTATGATTTTTCTAAGTTGATGCATGTTTGGTTGACTTCTTTGAGCATGTTCAAATTGGCTTTGACTTTCTGATTTTCATTGACTGCCTTCCACTTGTCTAAATGGGATGAAATTTTACATGTCTACCATGTTAGATGTTAGGATTGAGTGTGATTTATTTGATGGTTTTTGAGATTGTTTAGGTTGACTTTTGGTGCAAGTCATTCTGTTGACTTTTGTATGCTTTCCTTTGCCTTACTTTGATTTCAAATGTTCATGAAATGATAATGATGCATGGTATGATTGTGGGCCCAATTGTGATTGCTTTCTAATTGTTTGACTTTGACCTTGAGTTGACTTTTCCTTGCTGCCTTGACTTTTTCTTTCATCTTTGACCCTAGGCTAGCCCTAGTGGTCCTTTGGACTTATGTTGAGTTCATCTGTTTCAGGTTGAGCATAGTGCTTCCAAGATCATACCAATTTGATTGATGTTTGTTTGTCTATATTGTGCTAACCTTTTGTTTTGTAGGTGACTCATGTGTTTGAGTCTTACTTTGCACAGTGGACCTTCTGTGGTTGACTGTTTATCCATTCCTTTTGGTTTTAACTTTGAACTTGTTTACTGATTGATTTGACTGTTTCAGGTGCTTTAGTTGCTTAGTTCCTTGTGAACTTTTTGCTTTGCTTTGCTTGTATAAGCAATTTGCATTGAGGTATGTCTCTTTTACTTCATGTAGTCTGGAAGACCTGGCCTGTTACTTGGCCAGGCAACTGTCTGAAGTCCTCCTTAAGAGGCAATGTTTGTGGATGTTTAACTTTGTCCTTGCATAGAGTCAAAGTCCTCCTAAGAGAAGAGGCAATTGGTGGAAGGTAGGGATATGCAATTTATCCCCCACTATTCAGTGTGTCATCTGCTTTGCTCACACCACTGTGTTGATGCATTGCAGATACAAACCCAAGATCTTGTGCAATTGCACAGTTGAGTCAGTTTCAAATGTGTAGAAGGGTTCCCACTTTCTGAACCCACACATTGTTGTCTTGAGCTCTCCCAGGCCAGGGATAAGAGCTGTGAGGTCTCATCCTCACTTCATCCTTTCATCTGCTTCACCTTAGCCCCTCAATGGCAAGGTTAAGAGCACATTCACCCCATTCCAGAGGTTTGTTTGTTGAGGTTGATATGACCCCTTGACTAAAACCTAACCCTTGTTTGAGCCACTTGTTTGTGTATAGCGTGTGCTATCTGTACTTGTAGGATTGTTTGACTTGCTTCCTGTGCAAGTTAGGATAGTTTGACTTGCTTCCTGTGCAAGTTAGGTTGGTTTGACTTGCTTCCTGTGCAAGTTAGGATTAGTTTAGACTTGCTTCCTGTGCAAGTTAGGTGTGTGTGGCTTGCTTCCTGTGTGAGCCATACTTAGGATAGGTTGGCCCTTGTGCCATTTAGCTAGAAACCATAACTTAGGGTTGATTTTGCATGACAACATCTAGGCTCGAGTCGTAGTCTCCCTAGTTGTGTCTCCCTCTGTTATCTGGTTAGGCTAGTCCTTTATCCCTGCGTAGGGGAACTACATCGCCCTGATCTTCATACCAGATGAAGTATGTAGGCAGGAGATTGAGCTGATCTCTCCGGGCGCCCTTTTTTCTTTTTGTGTGTGTTGTCTGACCTTTGCTAGGCTCGAGTCCCCGTACTCCTTAGCATTTGCTGTCTGTTAGTGTGCGTTTGACAGTTATAGGCTGAGTCCCAGACTCCCTATCTATCTGTTGTGTTGTTTAGGTTCGGATGTCAATGTAAGTCCAGTGATTGGCATTTGGGCTCCACGTTTGCCTCTTTGTGTGTGTTTAGGTTCGGATGCTGACATAAGTCCAGTGATTGGCAGTCGGGCTCCACGTTTGCCTGTGTCTTGTTTGTTTGTGTGCGTGTCAGCCGAGCTACGAATGCTCTGATTCTTCTCTCGTCCGAGAAGATACGTATGCATAGGATGCGATATCCTAGCGAGCATGTGTCGTTTCCCCAGTCCGAACTACTTTGACTCTGATGTCTATGCCTGATAGACTAAGTAGGCCTAGGATGCGACATCCTGCCGAGTCCAGTTTCAGTCAGTCTCTTTCGTTTCTTCCAGCCAGTGTGTGTGAATATATGAGCAGTGTTTAGCAACCAATTTTCCTTTCTAGTGTGCGTGGATCCCGTAGAGTACTACGGATGCGTAGGGGTGCTAATACCTTCCCTTCGCATAACCGACTCCCGAACCCATACTCTTTGGTCGCGAGACCATGTTCTTTTTCCCAGGTTTACTTCGAGCGTTTCCTTTCCCTCTTTTGGGATAAATAACGCACGGTGGCGGCTCTGTTGTTCTTTCTTTTCCCGCCGGTTTTTCGCGCGATGCGACAGTTGGTTGCACAGAGGGAAGGTATTAACACCCAAAGTGTCCTAGGTACTCCTAGGGAGCCCTTTTTGTGTGCAAGTGTTTTGGTTGAAAAAGATGTTTGCTAAAAAAGGAATGAGGGGATGAGAAAATAATTCATTTATTATATTTTTGTGTTTGACAAGACCTTCAGTCTTATGCCTACGTACCAACATAAAAATGAGGGATCAAAACCTCGTAGTTCATGGTAAAATTTTCAAAGAAGGGTGGATTGGTTTTAACAAAAGCTTAAAGATCTTTTGTTATCAAAGGGATAATACCCAACCAAACATCAATCGATGATGAGGGCTTTACAACATTTAAGAGGGAGGGCTCCAACTTGAATTCAATCAATAAGTATGCCACTAATCCCTAATAAATGGAAATACTTACAATCAACATATCATGGAATGGGAGAATTATATCTCAACCAAAGATAACTCAAATCTAAATGCTCTCTTTTGAAAAAGTTTAAAAGAAAAAGGCACAAACAAAATGGCCAAAAGGATTAGATGAGGTTGTTAGTTCTTTTTGTCTTTTGAAATTAAAGTTAATATGATTAAGTTCATTCATAAGTTTAATTAAGAAAATCTTTTGAAAATCAATGACATAAGGCACAAGTTTCCACTCATTAAAACAAGTATAAGTTGAAAACACAAGCAAAGAAGTTTTGAAAATGAAGGAGAGATTTTGAAATTAAATAAGTAGGAGGAGATGAAGGGACTATCCTATACAAGGTTTAAAAGTTTAGAGTTGAAAAGATCTAACCAATGGGAAGCATCCACAGGACAAGAATGTCAGATAAAAACCGATTTCCTTTGGACTTTTAAGCAAGCAACAAGCATAATCATCCAAGCAATTAATATGAAGACCAAATGGCATCAAATAAAGATAACCAAATATCCAAGAAAACACTCCAAAAGCAAGCAGTCTTCAATGTCTTTCACATGTATCAGATGAATATCCCTTGAAGGAAAACTCACAGAGACAATCATTAGATAGAAACAATAAGATCAAAATAACAACTTAAGCACAAAGACAAAGTGAGCATAACAGATAAACCAAAGGAGTTGCTCTAGCTTGTATCAGATGAATGGCATTGGCCAAGATAAGGTTTCCAGTAATGGCGTTGGCCAAGTCTCCATAGCATATGGAAGTTGCATACTATAAGTCCAAAAGTTCATATCAAATCTCAGACAGAGGTCCAATAGTCCACCAATGTATTTTTTAGGGTTTTTGTTTTTATTAAGTATTTTAAGGTCCTAAGACCACAAACAAAGCAAAATCACAAGCACAATATAATACAAGCACAAAATATAGCTCAAGTGAGCAATGTGAAAATGACTGAAACATAAACAAATTACATGAATGTAAATGGAAATGAATGATAAAATGCAAGAATTTAAATTGCATTAAAGTAAATGACATTAAAAATAAAGCAACATACAAGATATGTTAGTGAATATTAGTGGTAGAAGAAAATTGTTTAAGTCATTTTTTGGAGAACACTCAACCATCCACTCGCAAGCATGAAGATATGAACCTAGACATCATCCATGAAAAGGGCTCTAACTTGGATAAATCAACAAGTATGCCACTAGCTCTCATAAATGGAAAATAGGTACAACCTTCACACAATACCATGAGGAATGAGAGACTTACAATCTCACTTGCAAAAATGCGATGCTTTTGGGAAAAATTTAGCTCTATGTTAAGCAATCGTAATTGGACTTATGTAGAAATCACAACTATTTGAGGTCGAGCAATAAAAATATTGGTGTTAGTGCATGCTATAGACAAGGTACAAATACCAAGCTCCTAAAGCATACCACACATAAAAATAAGAGGGGATAAACCTATCTCAATCAGGCTCATGTTGATTCATCTGACACAAGGTCGTTGATGAATCAACTAGCATTTGGTCTTGTGAGAAGTCATTGGCCATGGATGAATTAAGAAAGAATTAAGATGAATATGAAGAGATGAAGTGAAAGATAATCCAAAATTGATCAAGGGATGAACCTTACTTAATCCATACTATCTATTCATCTTGAGGGATGAAGTTCATACTTCATCAACCCCCTAAATCCAATAGTATTGATCAAATTGAAGTCCAATTCAACCAAGATCAAGGTCAAACAGAATATGAGTCAACACAAAGTCCATCAAATAGCTCAACACAATTTTAAAGCAATTAAACAATTTAAAATTCAATTTTAAATGAATAAAAATACATTTTAAAAGATGAAAAATCTCAAATCCCTTCTAATCACAAAATAAATGGCCAAGGGATTTATCATACGTCAAACAAGGTTAAAGGACCTTAGACTAATTTTTTTGGCATTTTTGAAAAGTCAGAAGTATTTAAAATCAATTAAAAACAAGTTAAAGATCATTAAATTCACTAAAAATATCAAATCCAATCCAAAAAATAAGTTTAATTCAGAAAATGGAAGAGGACATTTTTTGAAAGTTTTTGGCGAAAGTTCCATATTTTTTGGATTAATATTGAATTTTTAGTGAATTAAATGAGAAAGGGATAATTAAAATATTAAATCAAATAAAACAAAAAAACAAGGGCCATCAGATCTCCCTCATTAATTGAGGTGGCAAATCTGAAGGCCAAGTGTGTGTCATCCACGGTGCACCCTAGCCAACGCGTGCGTATGGATGGTAATCAGATTAGATGGCCAAGATTAGAACATGGACCAAGGATTACATAACCTAGATTGAACCAGCGCATCACCAGAGCCCTAGCTCTGGTCACCTTCGTCGGACTGCTCATGACCAAATGTTCACAAAAATTCATGGATTATATACTAAGTTGAAGAGAAAATCATGGGGATCTTGAATCTGACCTCTAATTTCTTCAACTCTCACTCTATAAAAAGATATATGGAGTTGAAGATTGAGGTTCCATCGATTCAACCTCAAAGCAACTCAATCTTATTGTCTACATTGGTAGGACTTCAACCAAGCAAAAATCAAGCAAAATTATGGAGAAATGAGAGAGAAACGAAGACTTGGAAATATGGAAAAATCACCTTCGGGTTGCAGTGTTTAGGCTTGATCTCGATGCAAATTCACTTGGCCTTTCTTCCTCTTGCTTGCAGGAAATGATTAAAATAAAAATGGATGTGAACCCTTGGAGTTCTAGTTCAAAAACAAAAAGTGAACTAAAACTCAATTTCAAAGGAAATTTTCAAGGTGTTATTTCAATAGAGGCTATGGGATTGTTGATCAAAGCTTGGGCAAGGGTCCTCTTTAATTATGAAGTCGGTGATCTCATTATATAGGCATTGCAAAGTGATTTTCACACCATTCAAAATTGAATCCAAAAATAGTAAGTTGTATACATGGGTGCATGGGAATGCATTTGGGCCCAAATGATGATTGCAATAATTCAAAATTCATGCATAATTGGTACTGAGATCACTACATGGAGCCATACAAAGGTGTTTGAAAATTGAGTTCAAAAGTTGCCAAATTGGGCCATGCAAAGAATCCATACGCAACCCCTTCAATTCTTGTCCAAATTGAATGATCTTGGATTCTTTGGAAATCTACCATCAATAGGAACAAAATTGATGTTGTAACTTTTTCCAATTGAATCTTGGATCATGATGAGTTTTAGTGTTGAAGTTGAAGGAATCAAACATACTTGAAAATTTTCTAAGTTAAAAGTCAAATAACCTCTTTTTCCACCTTGAATAACTTTTGTTATGAGCTTTAAAAGACTTTGGTTCCTTATTCAAAGTTGTAGCTATTTCAATTATATTCAATTTGGTTACAAATTTGACACCATTTGGATCTTACATGATGGAGTTATGGATTTTAAAAGTTGAGGAAAAATGCATGTTCAATGATAATGGCCAAAATGGATCTATAATGTTTCCTCATGGCAC
The DNA here is from genome assembly GCF_024323335.1 of Lathyrus oleraceus. Classification (NCBI taxonomy): domain Eukaryota; kingdom Viridiplantae; phylum Streptophyta; class Magnoliopsida; order Fabales; family Fabaceae; genus Lathyrus; species Lathyrus oleraceus. The sequence goes on from NC_066580.1 coordinate 427,314,513, forward strand.
ATGCCCTTGAAAGTGGAATTTTCCCTTTCTCAAATAAGTAAATTCTAAGAATACATCTTGAAATTAATCATGGAACTTGTATAATCTTCATATCATAAAAATTGAGCAAGTTATAGTTCTTGGAAGTTTACCTTCTATCTAGGGCACAAACAAAATAACCTATAATACTTCACCATAAAAAATGACTTTACAAGAAAATTTAGATCTTTATGCCAACATGAAAGTTGTTTGTAATGTCATAAAGAGTAAAGTTTCTCTTGGAATCATTTTCATATGACAAAAATTGTAGGAGATAAGATCTAGGGAACCCTAGATTTGACCAGTTGACTTTTCTGGTCAACCTCCTTGAACCAACTTGCAAACTTGAAATTATCTTGTTCTTTGGGGATCATGGAGGATAATATATAATTAAAATTAATTTAAATGAAGTATACCATAATATCTTTAACCAAATGTTAAAGAAACTTATTGAGGAAGGCACACAAGATACCCAGGTGAATTAGGGCTTCCTTGACGAACAAGCTTCAAACTCTTGATGAATTCTTGATCAAAATAACAAATGAATAACATGGGGATCCATATATGATGCTTGGAACTCAATTGTATCATTTATTTGCTTGATTCCTTGCATTGAGGGTCTCAAATCCTAGTTGTGAGCTTGATGAGGCACATGTGGATACACACACTACCTACAAAAGAAACAAAGCTACACTAGACATATTTTTGGTATTTTAGTTAGTAAACAAATAAAAATAAAGTATGATACAATCAAATATGCTTGGTAATATCTCCCAATGCAAACCCAATGAATTATAGGTGAGGAGGATACCAAGATGTGATCCCAATGCCAATGCAAATATGATGAGATGGCATGAGGGGTCTTAGGGTCAAAATTGGGGTCTTACAATAATATAGTGTTGCTAAAAGAGAAGATGTAGTCCCATGGAAGGATTGAAATGTGGTGCATAAATGTGTGACTCAAAAATCTTCTTTTCATTCTTTATCAAGAAAGAAGAGTAACGATACAAAAAAGAAGGAAAAGGGGACGTGTGTACAAAAACAAAAACTGAGAAAATCGGTTTTGGGACTTTCACTCTCTTCACACTGTCAACATCTAGCATCATCAAGCTCCATTAAACCATTTCTACACCATTCATCCTCCTTCATTCTAACCTTCATTCACCATCATATTCAACCTCACTTTCATTTATTCAACAACCTTCAACACCACTTCCATCTCCATATTTTTTTCATTATCAGTAATTCAAACTCTTTCAATACCACCATCATCCATCACTCATCATCAAACTACCTCCTCTCACCAACAACATCCTTCCATAAAACACATATTATCCTCTACCATGAAAATTTTCTTCAACCACAATTAACATGAAATCTCCATAAAATTCCATCACCCTCCAACTCCATCATTAAACCACATCATCAAATATCTCATTACCATTTACCTTCAAATCATTCAACATCATTAACTCTCAATACTTCAAAACAAAACCCATCATTAAAATCATAATAACAAACCAAAAAAACTAGAAATCAGAAGAGTAAAAATAGAACGAAGCCAAAGAACCACAACACCATAGACCAAAAGGAAATCAAAAGAGGAAAGAACAAGGAAGAACTCGTGCGAAACTCTCGAAAGGTAGATTCCACAATCATCCTCACCAAGTCCTCTGCGCATCACTGTTCATCATCGACATGGACCAAGACGGTGTCGCCTCTTTGCATCGCCACCTCCCTCGCGCAACCATCATCGTCGTCACTAACATTTGAATACATCACACCACAAAAACTCCTTAAAACACTGCCCCTGTTTCCGCGACCATCACACCGCCGCAAACTCTGCTCCGATGAGAAGCTCATTGGCACTCTATTTGCACTATCATCACCTCTCTCGAGCTAACACCATTAGAAATAGGTTGTCACCACTCCACTTCACTTTCATCAGTGTCCTTGTTTATCTCTCTTTAAATTTAAATTTGTAGTGATGAGTAGATCTTGATGATGAATAAAATGTAAGATTGTTTGTTGTGCTTATTGTTTGAATTTGAAATTGAGAAAATGGATTTGAGGATTTGAAAGAGAAAGAATGGAGAAGGAGATGAAAGTCATGGAGAGAGAAGGAAAAGATCTTAATTTTTTATCACTTATGCTTTTATTTTTATTTCATTTTATTTTAAGTGATAACCACATGTCTGGAGGCTATTGGTTGTGTGTTTGTGTAGTTTGAAAACTAATGAAGGATGGACTGCAGAGAGAATAGAGAAGTATGGTGTCTTGTTGGTCCATACGTGAGAGGAGAAATAGTGATTTTTCTCTTTAGTTTTGTTAACTCTCCTTGCGTCGTATGTCCGATTTTGGTTGGATGAGTTGATTTTGAAAAGTTTCATAGGCATCTCTCTTCTCTCATTTGTTCCGATTTTTTTCCTTTTTTTATTTATCATTTTATTTATTTTTTTCTATTTATTATTTGATATTTCTATTTTTACTAAACTAGGGCTTTTTATATAAAAAAATTGGTTTGGGCCTACGTTGTTCTTTTGATCATACCCTTATTACATATATTCGCCCTTATGTATTTTTATTATTATCTTTTTTATTTTGATTACTTTAAAATAGTGATTGATAAATTGATTATACTTTTAATTCATTAGTTGATTGTAGTTTTAATTAATTATTTTCTAATGGCTAAATGTATTGCTTAATTATTTCTTTGATCGTTTGCGATATGATTAATCGATTAATTAGGTTATTTCTATTTGTTTATACTACAATTTTAATTTTAATTTTAAACCATTGCTCAAACCCTTTCAAAACAATTTTCACTTCATATAATTCATTTCACAAAATCCATTTTCATCAATGCAAGTGCTTGATCCAACGTTAGGTATCTCCTCCGCTTAATTCAAATTCTTTTGTAAATCAACTTGAAACGCTTGATCCAACGTCAAATCGTTCTAAATGCGAAGTTTCTTTTTTCTTAATAAAATCTAAAGGCAAAGTGACAATTTGTGCACACCTTTTGAATACCTTGGTCTTTCGCCTCAAAATACTCTAACTAAACATGGATAACAAATGACAATTTGAAGCACACACTTTTGAATATTTTGGGTAAACAAGTGCTAGGAGCACACTTATGCTTAAATGTTTACTAAAGTCCTCAAATATTAATTTTCATAAACTTGGATAACAAGTGACAATTGGAAGCACATCCTTTTGAATATCTTTGGTAAACAAGCGCTAAGAGCACACATATGCTTAAATTATTACTAAAACTCCATATAAAATCAACTTAACTCACCAAACTTCTTTTTCACCCGTGTGTTACTTGAAAACCTTTTTCATAAACGAGTATGCTATATCCACTTCGATGCGAAACAAACAAAGACTTTAGCCTCCAAGATCGAGTAACAAATAAAAGCAATCAACCAACCCGTGGTTTTCTACCGTGAACTACGGAGCTCTGATTTTCTCATTGCATCATGAGAATACGTAGGCACAGGATTCTGAAATCTTGGCGAGCACAATAATAAAAAAAACTTATGTTTAGTCTCATTCTTTTCTTTTTTCTCGCTTCGCGAATAAAAAGTATAAGATTGTAAATAATTTACGCTAACACTCTTACATGAAACTAACTAAACGGGTCCCGTTGAGTACAACGGATGTGAGGGGTGATATACCTTCCCCTTGAATAACCGACTCCCAAACCCGATTTGGTTGCGACAACCATTTTTTAATATATTTCGAGCGTTTCTTATGCTCGGGTATTTTTTGCGCCGCAATAGTTTGGACTGATGTGGACCTTTTATCATTTGTGTCACTCGCCTAATTAGAGTCATTGTAAGCCATTAATGAATTTTGTTGAGTAGATAACAAAGGAGACAATAGCAAACCATGTGAGATAGTGACACTGAGATATCTCATCACCTTCTTCATATCTAACCAATGTGCATCTAGACGAGAGGATATAAATTGACAAACTTTGTTTACACTAAAAGTTATGTCAGGTCTGGTTAATGTCACATATTGTAAAGCACCTACTATGTATCTGTATAAGGATGCATCAAAGAATGGCTCAGAAGCATGCTTACTCAACTTGCAGGTACTTGGCATTGGGGTGGGAACACCATTGGCATTAACCATTTTATCTCTTGACAAAAGATCTCTTATGTACTTAGATTGAGTCAGTAATAAATAGCCATTACATTACGAATTGACTTCAATACCCAAAAAATATGAAGGATTATCCATATCCTTAAGGAAAATCAAACAAACAGTTTGAATAATATTTTTGTATGTAAAAAGGTTCTTCTACACAAGCAAATTTTACACAAATAATAAACAAACACTTAAAGAAAAATGGTGTATAAAATGATAGTTTTTCATAAAGAAATAGACTTGTCAAATATTGTAGCGCTTTAACATTTTCTACAAGTCTCCAAGTCTCACTTATATAGCGTAAGAAAAGATCGTTGGAGGGAAAAATGGGGAAACCAAATAGAGCAGTTGTCCACTATTGGATAAGTGAAAGGAGTCATACTACGTAATATCCTTCGCCCACAAATTCAGTGACATGTGTGATGTATAGTAATGTCATTGCCCATGATATTAGGTCGTGGAAATAATATTTGATTTGTACTATGTACTATTTGATCACATATCCATTTGATCTTATCTTCGAGTTAATTAGCTTTTGATAAAAGTTGATGAAGCATGAAATAAAGAAACATGCAGATGGATTCAGAAACTTCAGAATTCTCAGTCAGAACCTTGACAGCGTCATCAATCTGACTTGAGATCTTCAGTATCTTCAAAATCTTCAGACTCTTCAGTCAAAACCTTTATAACTTCAATGTTTGGCTTGAGATCTTCAGAATATTCAGCTAAGCAACAAAATTTCAGAAGCTTACCATTCTTCAGAAGCTTGATGATCAGAGTCATGTCCCAAAGCAGAAACCAAGAGAACATTGCAGCAACAACATAGTGTCTCCTTAGAAGCTTCTCAGGAGTGAATCAACACATAAGCAGAAAGATCATTGCAGCAACAATTAACATCTTTCGGAGCTTCTCAAGATTGGCGCAGAAGCGGAATTTGAACACGATGTTCAGAAACTAATGACGTTGCACGTCATATACTCAGAATCAGAATTGGCTATTAAATCTACGCAATAACAAACCATTAGGGTACCAAAATTGTTCACACACAAATACAACATTGTTATCATCAAAACTCAAGGTACATGTACCAAAATTGTTCTCACATAAATACAACATTGTTATCTCCACCTTTTTGATGATGAAAAAAACATGTATTTTGATGAACAATTTTGTACAGGGTAATCACAGAAAGATACGTCTTACAGAAGCACAAAGCTCCCCCTGAGATGTATAATCTTGAAAGGATAAAATCAGAATGAAAGAACACTTCCCTGATTAACTTTTTCGAAGTACCAGACTAATCTTCCATCAGAATTTGGTTTGTCTTCAGAAGTTGTTTGAACTTATCCAGAGCACTAGTTGTCAAACTTAACATTCTGATGAACTTCACTTCAGAAACTTAGTTGAATTCTTTTAAAGAAGCTTCAGAGCCTGGTTCTCTTTGAAATTCTCTTTCAGAGCTTGGTTACCTTTAAGAAACCTCTTTGAAAAGAGTTTTTAGAACCTGGTTATGGATTCTTCTTAAAAGCTTGATTGCCAAGTCTAATTACCACGAAATTTACACTTCCTCAAAACTTGATGCCAAATTTTCCATTCTTTAAATATTGATTCCAAGTTTTCAATTCTTCAAATCTTGATGCCAAGTTCAGAGCCTGGTTTTCAATTTCTTGAAGACTCAATGCCTGGTTCTGATTCCTGGTTGAGATCCTTCTTAAACAACGTTAAAGCTTCAGACTCAGAGAGTAGACCATTTCTTCATAAACTAATAACTTATATTCTGATCTGAAAAACTTCAAGAGCTTTTGATGTTTGAACTTATCCCTGTAAAACATTTAACAAACTATTCTTCAAAGTAGTTGTTAGAAGAAACATTAAATAATGTTTGGGTTCTGATTTATGAATATAGGTATATCAAAATCAATTATGATTCTTCCCCTTAATCTGTTTCCCCCCCTTTGTCATCAACCAAAAAGACATATACAAATAAAATAATAGAAAGAAACAAGCATGGTTTCGTTAAACATGCCCAAAGGCATAAATGAGTACAATCATGTTACAAAAACACAAAACACTTAAGCAAAATGAAAATACAAAAAGTGTAAAACAACTTTGAAAAAATGCTAAGGGTTCTGAGGAGGAGTAAGCGCCAACTGAAGTCTAGATAGTATCAACTGAAACATCATTTCCTGCTTGTCCATACATTCTTTGACCATAACATTATCAGATTTCATATCCTTGATGATCTTCAGAAGCACTTCAGGAATATTCTCATAAGAGGTTCCATCTGATTGTTGATTATTAGAAACCTTAATATGTTGTTCTTCAGAAGCAACCAGCTGAGCAGTAGCTTCTTCCATGACACATTCTGGATAACCAAAATCTACCTCAGCTTCTTGAACAACTTCCTTAACCTCCGGAGTAGGAAGACACAATGGAGTATTTCGTAACTTCCAGATTTCCATTAAGGGTACAAACCCAGAACATAAGTTTCTTTCAAATACTTAGTATGCAAAGTTCTTTAGCTTGGAGATTTTGGAGTTTATCCAACTTCTGTAGGCTTCCTAAGTCGAGTCACTTTCTGCAAGATTAGTTGATAAACGACTAGTCGTCATAGCAGCGTGAAGACGACTTCTTGAATCTGACTCAAATTCCTTCAGAACCTTACCAATATTTGTGTTAGGTTTAGGTTGGCTAGGGATTCTGATAGAAATGTCTATTATGGTTGGATGAGGATCTAGACCATAAATAGTTGGAAGAGAAGTGTGAATGGCCTTTAGTCTTTTCGAATCAGATACTTCTGGTTCAGGTTCAAAATTAAACATGCCTTTAAAAGTACCTTCAGACACTTGGTTACCAAAATCTCTCGAGGGAGACCTTTTGGGTGTTATTATATTTGGATATTCAATGTGGGGAGCAAAAACAATTGGAGATAGAGGTGATGGGTGATGAAGGTAACTGGGAATGAGATGGTGTTTGTGATATATGTTATTGTTGTTGTAACTGAGTTTCAGAAACTTTAGGAGTTTTTGCAAAAGGTTCTAAAACAGGTATTTATGTGGGAAGTGGTTGTGAAATGGGGATGCTTTAAGAAGGAGATGGAATTGGTTGTGAAATGGGAGGTGGTTGAGTTGTTAAGACCCTTTCAGAATTAACAGAATCAAAAACAAAAAGATTTATGGCCTTAGGAAGCTTACGAGGAGTATGAGTGTCAAAAGCTTTAGAAGACTGTTGGACAACACCAAACGTGTCCTTCAGAAGTATTACTTTTTGGCACTCACTGAGAGGCACCTCATCTTCATCCAGAAGAGTAACAACCTTCTTCTTCTTCTGAGGTCTTGAAGATCCTTCTTCATAAGACTTTTTCTTTCTTTTCCCATAAATATCTGGGTAAGTATCTGGTAAGTTAAATGGGTCAACCATTGGGTCAATTCCATCCTTAAGATAACTCTCAAGGTAATACTCCAAAACTTCTAGAGGATTAATCTTGGGTGAAGATTGGGAAGTTGCCAACCGAAATCCCCATTCCATAGATATCATCCTTTGAAGGAATGATATATGGCCTTACTACCTTTAAGATGAGACCCATGCTCTTAATATTCTTCCCCCGGTAGATCTTTCCAACATCCTTCACCAACTCCTTAATTAAACCGTTAATAAGAAGGTCATCCACAAGACCATTTTCAACTAGAAGGTCAAAACTTAACCTTCCGTTTGGAATGAACCTTCCCTTATTGGATTTGCTTCCAGTTCTGGGTTCTCTAATAGAGTCCCTGAGAAACTTGAACAAAATCGCTGGAAGTGCCAATCTGTACCCTTTTTCCAAGAAGAATAGCATATCCTTCTGGATAATGTTTATGCCATTATAGGAGTTTGCACTGGATCGATGATGAATACATCCTAGAATTATCTTGCACCATACCCTTAAATTATCAGATAAGTCTTTAGCAGTTGGACCTTTTCCTTCATCTAACTTTGTTCCTTCCTTGAAAATAACAGATGCTACCATAGCTTCTCTTCTTGCATCAGTTTTTATATTGTAAACATTTTTCCATAACCATTATGAGAAATTAGGTCATCAATTGATTTCTCAGTGACAACAATCTTCCTGCTCATGACGAAGGAAGAGATTGTGTCCTTGATAGCAACAACATGTATCCAAAACTGCTTCATAATCATGGATAAACAGGACCCTTAATCTTTCAAAAAATCCCTTCCACCCTTGGAATTCCAAAGTCTCAGAGAAATCGAAGCCATTGTCCTTCAAATTTTTGAAATCCACGATAGTTTCATAAAGAACAATAAGCCCATCAACAGGGATTTTGAGAGTTAATTAAAGAGTCCCTTCTATAACGGGATTATTCTCGTAAGTAATTGAGCGAATAAAAGATTGTTGTTGTTAAGGAGCAGCCATTATTGAATGTTGAAGATGAGGATGAACGGTTGCAGATGAGGTGTTTAAAGGTTTGAAATATTGAAAGTGTGGGAGTAAAGTGTGTGTAGTGTGAAAATGTGAGTGAAATGGGTTTATATAAAAAATTAGTAATGATGACAACAAAGGGAATACGCTGATATAGGGAAATATAAACGATTTAACCTAATCCCAAGATAAAGAGACCCAAAATGTCACGCTAACTTCACGCATGCTGAGAAAGTGGGACATCTGTCACCACATGATATCAAACGATAAGATAATCATTTAATGCAACAATTTTTCAAAATCAAGAAGGCAAATTGTAAGACCCCAATTTTGTCCCTAAGATCCCTCATGGCATCATATCATAGCATTGCATAGTCTCAAGGATCTTTGGACACCTAGCTTCCTTCGTTGTGGGTGGGATCTCTTTGAGAGTGATTCTTGATCACCAAGCATTGCTTGCATTGTATATAATTGCTTTTCTTGTTTAATCACTAACCAAAAGCACCACAAAATATGTCATCTAACATTTGTTTTGCAGTCTAAGCAGTCATCAAGCCAGACAATTCAAAATTTTCCTTTGTACAGGAGAGGATGGTATTTTCTTGGTATGAGGACCACATGTCATTATATTGAGCTTATATGAGCTAGAGGTTCTGTTTGAATCAAATTCCCCAAGTGGCAAAGGCCCAAGTTCATCAGAATATTTTCAGGTCATCTAAGGACCAATGCAAGTCAACTGAAAGTCAACTGAAGGCTTTGAGTGTGGGAATTGAATTTATTCATCCCATTCATGTTTAAACAAGGCTTATTCATCATGTCAAACATCTATATTGAAGAATTTGAAGCCAGTGCAAAAGTTTCCCAAAATGGAAAGTGACCTATAATTTCAAGTTTCCAAAAATGGCAAGTTTTTGGACCAAATTCAACTTGACTTTCTAACATCAAAGAAGCTTCAAATGAATTTTTGTCCAACATGAAAGTTGAAGATCTTCCTCTCCCATTTCCAAAAAGTCCAAGATCATGAGCATCTGATGAATGGTTGAGGAGTTATGATCCAATGATTGCAAAGTGTGCTTGGAACTTCAAAAAGCCATAACTTTGGATCCAAAGCTCCAATTTGAGTCCCTCTTTTTGCATTATGCTTGTTATGACATATATTTTCCAAATCCAACATTGCATTGCATGAAATTATCTCATATAATCATTTGTTCATTCAAATACATTTTGGAGGGAAAGTTGGAAATTCAAATTTGGTGCATTACATGAGCTAAATACCATTGCCATTGTGTTCATGAATTGATTTTGAGTGAAAATACACCTCCACATGCTACTGTTCACGTCCAAATTTTCCATGCACCTCACACTTTCCAATTTTGGTCATGCACCTCATTTTCACTTAATCCCAATTAACACAAGCTTAATTAAATTTTCAGCATGATTAACACATGGTATAAAGCCTTAATCCTAACAGAAATTTGATAACAACAACTTCTAGATCTAGAAATTTTTCTTTCCCTCCAAAAATTCTCTCATTCCAAATTTGAAAATTCTTCACATAACACCTGAATTTTATTGCATATTCGTGTTCCTTGATCATCATTGAGTGCAGATCAAGCTGTGGATTGAAGGTTTTGGTGAAGAATCAAGCAAATCGTGCATGAACACATGAACATGGAGTTTTGAGTTTCAGCAAGATCGAAGCCAATTGAAGCATCAATTCGTGTACCAGACTTCATAGCAAGGTTGAGGAAGGAAATCTGGAGCTGGAGAGCACTTGAATCCATTGAATCAGTTCACTGTTCTTCAAAGAGGTTGGATTTTGCATCTCTTAATTCTTCAATTCCTTGCCATGTTTAAATAGATCGTTTCATGCTGATTATCTTGATGCTTTTAGAATTTGAAATGGTTGAGTATTGATTGAGTTATGTTGAGTAGAAGTTTTGAATGCAAAAAGGTTTCTCTTCGATTTACTCATGTTAGGAAGAATTAGGCTAAGATAATGTTAGATTTGGAATGTACATGGAATAAGCTTTCGATTGATGTATTGTTTGCACGTTTCTGGAAAAAAATTTGATGCATGTTACTGTAGCTCCACCGTCTCCACGAAGAAGACGGTGGAAACCACCGTTCCAGCCGCCGTCTACAAAAGCGCTAGGGTTTTCCCTGTCAACGCTAGCGTGGCTCTTGCATGGCGAAATGATAGGCTGTAGTTCCCTTGACCGATCCCACGCGTACCTTGACTGTGACTAGGCGCCACTTCATTAGTGAAGCGCAGCGTTTTGTACAAAACGCATCTCCCTTCGTTTCCTGGCTGTGCCACTTTGTGGATTTATTTTGTTTCCAGCACATTTCCAATTTGCTACATGGTTCGATTCTCCTCTCCAGCATATTTTCAAATTAACCAATCCAATTTCATTTCCCTCCAATTATCATGTGCTTTCTTCATTTTTATTTCAATATTTTCACCCAACTTTGAAAAATCATAACAATTAGAAAATTAATCCAAATCACTTCCAATTTTTTGCTACATGTTCATCTTGATGTCTATTATTTTGTGGTGTTGATTTTATGATTTTATCATTTCTAGATTTTTATTGGTGTTGGATTATTTGAACATGTATGCAAATGTACCATGCTTCATTCAATTGATTGTGAAATGCTTATTAATTGTCTAATTGCCATGAAATTTGGTATGCTGATTCTTAACATGATACATGATTTTTGAGGCTTAGTTGTGCATTTTTAGCATTTTTCATCTCTGTTTTAGGCACATGAATGCATGGTGTGACAATGTGTGTCACACAATTTGATGTCATACTTGTTCATTTTCATATACATGTCAATTGAGCTTTTCTGTTTCCAATTTTTGGCATGAGGCTTGTGTTTAACATGTTTTGTGCACATAAAAATTTTCATGATTGTTTGATTCATTTCTGTTTTAATATGGAATTTTCATTCTTAATGTCCAATTGTGTGCTTTGTAATTGCCTTTGCCATATCTTGCTCATGTGATGACTTTGCTTGATGCTTTAGATTTGATCCTTTTTAGGACATGCTCTTGCTTGAATAAATGTGATTCATGTTGAATATCACCTTCTGTTTTGACTTTTTGCTTTGCCTTTGACCCTAGTCTTTACACTAGTGGTTTGTACTCACCTTTTGAGCTTTGCATTTTAGGTTCAAGCAATTAGTTCTAATGGATGATGTGATCTCCTTGCTTGAGATGCAATTTACTTTGTTTAACTAACCTTTGTTGTGTTATAGGTCCTTTGGTGGTGGACTCATTTGAGTGATTGCCTTTTAGGACTTGCTTTGTGTACATATTGGAAACCACTGTTGTTGACTGTTTGGTTGTTTGTCTGAATATCCTACTGATTGTTTAGTTTTTTGTATAGGTACCTTAGCCGATTTTAGCTCATTACTTGAGCTTTGCTTTGCTTGTGGTTGGTATACCACTTAGGTAATCTCTCTAACTCCATGTAGTCTGGAAGCCCTGTCGTTTCTTTTGGCAGGCATTTGGCTGAAGTCCTCCTTAAGAGGCAATGTCTGTGATTGTTTACTTTTGTGCTAAAGACCTCATTGTCGAGGCATGTAAATTAAGTTCTCCTAAGTGAAGAGGCAATTGGCAAATAAAAGGGATTAGCAATCAATCCCCTGCTAATCGTTTGAGTCGTTCATTATGCTCGCACTATGTGCTGAAGCTCTTGAACCTAACCCAAAATCTTGTATATAGAGTCAGTCATGTGGAGTAGGGTCCCTCATTCTGGACCCCCACACCTTCTTTGATTCAAGCTCACCCCGACCAGGGTTAAGAGCTATGAGGTCTAACCCTCATTACCTTTCATCTGCTCACCCTGACGGTCAATGTCAGTGGTTAAGATCCTCATTACCCATACATTTGGCTTGTTTGTCGAGGTTCATATGACCCCTTGACTAAAGCCCGGCTTGTTCGTCGAGGTTGATATGACCCCTTGACTAAAGCCCAACTTTGTCTGAGCCTCTTGATTGTGTATAGAGTGTGCTAATTGATTTATGTGATTGCTTGTGTTTGCTTTTGCATATTGTTTTGCATATTGCTTTTGCATTTGTTATTAGTTTCTTTTGTGGAGTTAGATGTAAGACCATTGATTGGCCATCTGTTTCCCGTTTGCTTTTGCAGTTGGATGTAAGGCCATTGATTGGCACTCCGTTACCCATTCTGTTGTTCTCTTATGAGACCCTGCTTATCTGCTTATTGCTTTGTGTTGCCTAATTCCAAAGGAACTTCCTTGGATCATTTCTATGATCTTGAGAAAGTAACTCCTATTTGTGGCTTTGTCCCTTAACCCTTTTGTGCTTAACCTGGATCCTTGTTTTCCATCTTTAACCCCAAATCATAAAACTTTTGTGCAAACATTTTGACTTGTTTTCAAAGCTAGAAACCTAGGCCTTAGGCCTTTGATTTTCAAACTTCATTTTCACAATACTTCTTCTGAATTGAACTTTAAATGTCAACTTTGACTACCTTTGTGAATACTTCTAATTGGTTAATTCCACTCACTCAATTGCTTTTGTGGCCCTTGTCCACTTCTTAATCAAGTTTTCATGCATTAGCCATAGATCTGAATTATCTTAGTGGTTGATATGAATCTCACCTTTGTCCTTAGTGACTGAATTGTAAGACTTTCATGCTTATTATAGGGCATAATCCCTCACTAGCATGTTGAAGTTGTTCTCACATGGTGGACTTGTGGTTGCATAGGTTGAGTGTTCTCCCTTTGATAATGAAAGACCTTAAGGCTTTTGTTTAAAATCAACCCACTCATCTTTTTGGAAATCTTTTAGCCGAACTACGGCGTTTTGATCCTTATCTTTCATGAAAAGGTACGTAGGCAATGGGTTCATCCATTCAAACACAAAAATAACTAACTTGTACATTCTTTTCTCATCTCTTCAATCAATGTTTGCACAAAAGTATTTTCATAAACAATAACCTGATACAACAAGTTGTGAAAAGGGCTCCCTAAGAGTACCTAGGATGTTGTGGGTACCTAACACCTTCCCACAACATAATTACCCCCTTACCCAGATCTATGACCCCCTTTTGCTAGTTTTGTTTGTAAAACTTTATAGGCTTTTGTTCGCTTTCTAGCCATTCCTTTGGATAAATAGAAGTGCGGTGGCGACTCGACTTTGTATGATTTACCTTGGATCTAGTTAATATTTCCAATGGTGACGAATACACCGCTACACAAATCAATAATATTTCTTCTGATCAAAACCTTTTTGATTCATGAAACTTCCTCACTTCAGAAAGCTCATGTCTCAGAATCAACAAATAAATTCTCAGAACCTAATATAGAGTTCTGAAAAATTAACATTCTGAAATTCATCTTTTCATTCTCGACATAGATCCATAAATAAGTTTTTCAGAATGAAAAAGAGTCTATCTTCAGCAAGGGGTTTTGTAAAGATATCATCTGATTGATGGTCTGCATCAACAAATTTTAAGTGAAAAATACCCTTCTAAACATAGTCACGTAAAAAGTGATGTTTAATTTCAATATGCTTAGCCCTAGAATGTAAGATAGGATTCTTAGACAAACAAATAATAGAAATATTATCATAGAGAATAGGAATGTTACTCTCGAATATCTGATAATCTTCCAGTTGACTCTTCATTAAGAGTATCTGAGTGCTACATCCAGAAGTTGTGATATGCTCAGCTTCGGCTGTTGAAAGCACAATTATTTATTGTCTCTTGTTGGACCACGAGATCAGATTGTCTCTAAAAAATTGACAACTTCCAGAAGTACTTTCCTTTCTATTTTGTCTCAGACATAGTCAGCATCACAATAGCCTACTAATTTGTATTCACTTGATTTTCTATAAAACAAACCAAGGTTAGTAATACCTTTTAGATACCTAAAGATTCTCTTAGCAACAGTTAAGTGAGTCTCCCTAGGATTTGATTGGAAGCAAACATATAAGCAGACACTGAATAAAATATCATTCTAGAATATGTTAGATAAAGGAGAGAGCCTATCATACCTCTGAATAGCTTCTGATTTACCTTACTGCTTACCTTTTCTTTCTCCAAATGCATGTAGGATGCATTGGATTCTTTGTTGACTTGCATTCTGATAAGTTAAACCTCTTCAGAAGTTCCCTTGTATACTTGCTCTGATGAATGTACGTTCCTTCTGAATGTTGATCAATCTGGATCCCCAGAAAGAACTTGAGTTCTCCCATCAGACTCATTTCAAATTGTGTCTGCATTGACTTAGCAAAATCCTTGCACAACGGAGCATTAGCAGAACCAAAAATAATATCATCAACATAAATTTGCACAACCAGAATATCATTCTTAAAGGTTTTTCAAAAGAGAGTTGTGTCCACTTTCCCTCTGGTAAAATCATTTTCCAAAAGGAAGTTACTTAGTCTGTCATACCAAGCTCTGGGAGCTTGTTTCAGACCATATATCGATTTTTTTAGTTTAAAAACAAAGTAAGGCTTTTGAGAACTTTCAAAACCAGGAGATTAGTGTACGTATACCTCTTCAGAAATGTATCCGTTTAAGAATGCACTCTTAACATCTATCTGATAAAAGATGATGTTATAATTGATTGTAAACAAGATTAAAAGACGAATAGACTCTAACCTGGAAACTAGAGCAAAGGTTTATGTTATAGTCTATACCTTCTTGCTGACTATAATCTTGTGCTACTAGTCGAGTCTTGTTTCTAACGATTTCTCCCTTCTCATTTAGCTTGTTTCTAAAGACCCACCTGGTTCCAATGACATGGAAACCCTTTGGTTTTTGAACAAGATCCTAGACGTCATTCCTGGTGAATTCATTCAGTTCTTCTTGCATAGCCAGAACCCATTCATTATCCAGAAGAGCTTCATCAACAGATGTGGGATCTATTAGAGATACCAAATCCAGAAAAGTTTCTTCATAAGGTTTGAATGAAGATCGAGTTCTGAATGGTGCATCTTTATCTCCCAGAATGAATTCTTCATAATGAGAAGTTCTTGGTCTACTCTTCTTCTGATGATTTAGACTAACAACAACTTCTGGTTGAGTCGCTTCTGAGTCTTTTGCTTCAGATTCTGAGAAGTTAATCTTCATATCTGCAAATTTATCAACTAGCTTTGACTTTTCAGGGTCAAGCTTATAATTGAATCTAACACGAATTGATTCTTCAACAATTCGTGTCCTAGTGTTAAAGACTCTGTAGCCTTTATAGCATTTAGAATATCCTAACAATAAGAACTTTTGTGCCTTAGAATCAAACTTGTAAAGATTCTCTTTAGTGTTCAACATAAAACACTCACAACCAAAAGGATGGAAGTAAGAAATGTCGGGCTTTATATTCTTCCACAATTCATAGGGAGTCTTACCCATAATAGGTCTAATAGAAATCATGTTCTAAATATAACAAGTTGTGTCAACTGCTTCTGCCATAAATTCTTAGCCATATCAGTATCTTGGATCATGGTGTTGGCCATTTCTTACAAAGTCATATTCTTCCTTTCTACAACTCAATTTTGTTGTGGAGTTCTAGGATAAGAGAAATCATGAGAAATACCATTTGCATCAAAAATATTTTCAAAATGTTTATTTTCAAATTCGCCACCATGATCACTTCTGACTCTAACCGTTTTGCAATTCATTTCTATTTGTACTAGTGAGTAGAAGGTAGAGAACACATAATGTGACTCATCCTTGTGTTTTAAGAACTTTATCCATGTCCAACAGCTATAGTCATCAACGTTGACCAATCCATACTTTTTACCATTGATAGAGGCCGTTTTCATTGGCCCAAACAAATCAATATGCAGAAGTTCTAATGGTCTAGAGATAGACACAAAAGTTTTCGCTTTAAAAGATGTTTTAGAAAAATTGCCTTTCTGACATGCTTCACAAAGAGCATTTGAAGTGAACTTCAGGTTGGGTAAGCCTCTGACTAATCCAGGCTTATTTAACTGAGAAATCATTCCCATGCTAACATGGCCCAAACGTCTGTGCCATATCCATTGCTCCTCATTAACAAACATTAAGCATTTTACATTTTGATCCTCAAGATCATAAATTTTGATTTTGTAAATGTTGTTCTTTCTCTTTTTGTTAAAAAGGATTGTACCATCTTTCTGACTAACAACCTTACATGACTTTTGATTAAAAATGATATCGTAACCATTGTCACTAAGTTGACTAATAGATAATAGGTTATCCATTAGACCATCGACCAAAAGAACATTAGTAATAGAAGGAAGTTTACCGTTACCAATAGTTTCAGAGCCAATGATCTTTCCTTTATGGTTTCCTCCTAAACCAACAAAACATCCAAGCTTAAGCTCCAAATCTGGGAACATAGAACTTCTGCTTGTCATATGTCGCAAGCATCCACTGTCCAAGGACCATGACTAGTGTTTCAGCTGAGTTGCTAAGGATGTTTGCAACATAAATTATTTTATCCTTGAGTACCCACTTTCTGGGTCCTCATTTGTTAGTTAAGAATGTCTGCAACATAAATTATTTTATCCTTAGTAACAATATTGAACATCTTCCAGAACTTCTAATAGCTGACGCAAAAGTGTATTTGGAACTCATTATTCAGAAACTGATGATGTTGCATGTCATGTACTCAGAATTAGAATTGGTTGTTAAAGCTACACAATAACAAACCATTAAGGTACCAAAACTGTTCTCACATAAATACAACATTGTTATCATCAAAACTCAAGGTATAGATGTAGAACCAAATCTTGTTCTAACAATGTCTTTTTCCACTTCTTTTTCACAATAATTTTTGAAATTTTGGATAATATTCTCTAGTACCCCAACCCCAAACTTAAAAAATTTCTCACTTCCAAGAGCAACCCCAAACTTAGTCCTTTTTATATACTTTAAGACTATACTTCTACCTAGCTCCAAAGAGACGGTGGAAAGACAAGATCTTTCGAGTAATGTGGCTAAGAATTTTAGGCCACATCACCGAAAGGAAGGCTTAGGCTAAAAGTGTTTAGCAATGGATATACTTATTACTAAAAGGGTGGTTTACAAAAGCTCAAAGTTATGAACTAAAAATTACCTCGGTGTTTTTTGTTTAAACCAGATAATTTAATCAAAAATAGATCAAACCAGATAAAAGAATAATTCATGGATATACTCATAAAGAAAAAAAATGAACAATGGAAATATTTGGCTCAAACCTTATTGGATGAGGTATCTATAGGTTAAGTACAAGTCCCTTTATTCTTTTCTCATCCTTCACCTTCAAGTTGTCAGTTGCTATTGTGATGATCAAGTTTCTTTTGGATCATCTATTCAATGCTAAAGTGCTAAACTTGCAATCTAAAAAAACATAAACAACCTCAACTTATTTATTAAAGATAGTTGAGATCTTCATGGAAAATATATGCTTGAATATCTACTTCCTCTTGGTATGGTCTTGAATAAAATAAAATAAATTATGCAAAACAAAACTAATTAAAAATAATGGGTTGCCTAACATCCAACGCTTCTTTTCCGTCAATAGCTTGACGTCTCATTTTTAAAACACGTCAGACGCAAGGGATACCCTCACGCGGGTGAAAGCTCTTTTTTTCATTCTCTTGTGAACTTCACCATATTTCTCTTTCAATTAATAACATGTCTCAATATCCTCCTCATATGGTGTCCATTGATATGCATTAAACACCACTTTCTCCTTGTTAAACTTCAAAATTAATTCACCTGTCTCCACATCTATTTTTGCTCTCTCGATTTCTAATAATGGGCGCCCGAGAACTACTGACCCTTCTAAATCATTTTCCATGTCGATCACCACAAAGTCTACAGGGAAGGTCAAACCATCGACATGAACTAACACATCATATACAAAACCAAGCGAACGAGTCATAGATGAATCAGCCAAAGTAAGTGTCATGTTGCTCGATATGATCTCTCATATCTCCAGTTCCTTAAATTTGCTCAACAGTATGACATTTATGGTTTATCCTAAGTCACATAAAGCATGTGGAATTTTCATCCCGCAATGGTGCAAGTGATGTTGAATTCCTTTGGATCCTTCATCTTTGGTGGAACTTCAGTCGGTTCTACCGCCTCTTTTTTCTTTGTCATGTTGACCTACTCTTAAGCCAACTTCTGCTTTCCACCTTTCAGCAATACCTTCATAAACTTAGCAAACTTGGGAATTAACTCTAAAGTTTCATGAAAAGAGATACTTACCTGAAGTTGTATCAATACTTCTTTAAGGTTTTCAAACATTCCAGCCTCATCCTCATGTACCAACTTATTCTTAATGGTAGGATATGGTAGTTTTATGTAATATGGTAAAGGTGGGCTTGGTTCGTTCAGAATTTAATCCTTTGTTATCTTCCAAGGAGAATTTTTATCAATGAGTTGATCAAGGGTGACTCCTCTTTCCTCTTCTTCACCTTGATTATCACTCTCATCCTTTTCAATTTCCCCTTCAATTTCTTCAATTTTATCCTCTTTAACTTTTCCAGCTTCCTCCTTTCTAGTAACCACCCCAAAATTCATTTCCACAACCTTGCATGTTTCATTCTTAGGATTATCAATAGTGTTACCGGTGAATCTTCCACTTTAGCTTGGTAAAGCACTATTTATCTAGATAATTGACCGATCTGAGTCTCCAAATTCTTGATTGACACATCATGGTTTATGCTCAAAATTCCATGGTTCCTAGTTACCTGCTTAAAGCTACTTTGTAACTTTAATGAAATTCTACAAAGTCTCTTCCAACTATGATGGCTTGCTTTGAAACATAGCTTGTTAGCTTTGTTGCATCCCTTGGTTGGCATTTAAATTTTGATTATTATTCCAATGGAAATTTGGGTGATTTTTCTAACCCGGATTATATATGTTGGAATATGGGTTGTTGCTTTGAAAATTAGAAAACTGGAGCTCCTCACTAGTTCCATCCTACGAACACCTTATGTTCACATGTTCTTTTCCACAAAAATCACACCTAAGTGTTTGTACCTGGCTCACATTAGCTCTACCTAAGCTGCCTTCAGCTAGCTTTTTATTCAACAATTCAATTTGAAATAAAAGAGCAGTATGGATATCAAGGAGTAACATATCTTTAGGCATGCCCACAGTTTCAAGCTTGACCGACCTTTCACTTTTTGAATGGTACTCATTCATACAAATCTTCTCAATGAGGTCTTTTACTTGTGGTTCAGTCATTTGGCGGAAGGTACCTCATGCAGAAGCATCCAATAACATGTGAGTTTGACTATTGAGACCTTTAATGAAGTTTTGCATCTGCTCCATATTATTCATGTTGTGATTTGGGCATTTATGCAACAAAAGCTTAAATCTTTCCCAACCATCATAAAGTGGCTAAATTTCCTACTGCTCAAAATTAGCTATTTCTGCTCGGCGCTAGGTAAACTGAGTAGTAGTAAAAAATATTTTTAGGAATCTATCTTCCAATTCCTTCCAAGTCCGGATTGTTCCATTCGGAAGGCACATCAACCAATCTTTCGCCCTTCCAATCAGTGAGAACCCAAATAACCTCAATATAACCTGGTCTTCAGTGATATCAGTAGGTTTGTACATCGAAGTTGTTTCATAGAAGCGTGTAAGATGCGCCCATGGGTCTCTAATCACATTCCCATCGAACATATTTTATTTTAAACCTGAAAGTACAAAATTTTTAATATCAAAATTAGCAAGGTCTACCCGTATAAACCCCATAGAAACATGTCCTTCGTCAGTTCGTTTACAGTAGTCCCCCATAGTTAGGGGTTGTGTAGCTTCCATGACTTATTTTTCAGAGTCAGAAGAACTTGATAGTTGCTCTTATTCTAGTATTTCTCCATCCAAAGTTGTTTCTCTAAGTGCTTTTTTGAGAGCACATGTGGTTTTTTCAATTTCTTGATCCAATGGAATTAATAGTGATCTAGAACTGCACATACAAAAACAGAAAAGACCTCAGTAGCACTATGATAAACACAAAATTAAAAAGTCTAAAAATAAAAATAAAAAGAATTACACAAATGTCGCCTTGTTGAAAAATCAACAGTCCCTCGACAACGACACCAAAAACTTCAAGACTTCTCGACAAGTGTACCGATAATGTCGAAGTAATAAAAAAAGACCGAATCCATAGGAACATTGTAACACCCTTCTACCCAAACGACATATTTAAATAAATTATCAGAGTACAACATGTAGAAGAGTTTACATTTCTTACAACATCCTCAAAGAAAGACAAATTGTGTGAAATTTATAAAAACTATTAAAAGGGGGGTCGAGTTTCAGTATGAAAAGTAAATAAATGAGAAAACAATGTCATGAAAGCGATCAGATTGTGTTGCAGAATCCCCTATTCTTCTCTTGTTGGTGTTTGATGCCCAATATGAATTATCTAATCACTATAACCTCGTGACAAATTAACAAAACCGTTATAGCTGATTCCTCGTGAAATAACTCATTAACCACTACTCAGAGCTTTCTATTCCTAGTATGCCGGTGTAAGCAGGGTTAGGCAATGTATATAAAGTTAATTCTCCATACCGCTACTTGGGGTCTCCTGTCCCTATTTAACCAGCGTAAGTACAAAATCTTCCCTAGGTCCAACACATAGAGAAATGGTTAGTATTCCACATGTGCCCAAAATCAGATTAAAATAGTATCTCATATAAAAAGCATTACGAACAAGAAGCAATTGAATAAGATTATAGATCAATAGGTTCATACAGTGGTCAAATCAACATAGAATCCAATAATTGAGAAACATGTTCATCATAACACAACCTAACCTAGAAGAATTTAGCTACTCATAGTGTAATTAAAAATATCAAAATTGATAAACAAATATAACATAAGAAATCCCTTGAAGATATGGCCTTCAATGACTTCAAATGCTCTAAAAATCACCACTTCTGCTCTCTAAGTTGTCCTTCAATCTCCAATTTTTGTAACCCTTGTGAAAGTGCAGAAAATTCCCTTTTAAAGGTGTCAGAATGAACCATAACGCGTCTAAAAAAAGGCCCAGAAACATGACCATCACGTGCGTGATAACCTGCATGACGTGCGCGATGCAACTTTTAATTCCCTATCGCATGCACGATGGTGGATGCAATTATTTCCGAAGCTTCACTCTTTTTTGTTCCCTTTTCAATCAAATTTTCACTAAGCCCACAATTTGCACACTTAGCTATTTTTCCTTCATTCTTTGGTCATTCTTCCTCATATTTGCTCGACTTTCCCTTGTTTTGCTCCGATTCTTCAACTAGATATATGCAATGACGGGCTGTCATCACAATCCCAAACTTGAATTGTTGCTTGTCCTCAAGTAACTTGCTTGCAACTGCATATTTCAACAGACAACAAGCCGCACAATAACAACTAAACATCCTAAATTAAATATTTCTTTTACCTAGCAATTGTTCTAGCTCCCAACTTCTATCCGGTGAATTCGGAAAAACATCCTCGATATTGATGAGTACTCAACCTGTCTCTCAGCTCACTATAACTCACTCAATGGATATGATGATCTCTCAATCAACATGAAAAATCAATTAAACTTAGCTTGATCATGTTCTAATATAGTCAATAACAAAAATCACAACACACACATTAGAAGACTTTTCAGGATGTAACTTGGCTTATGTTAGGGTAGGATATTTTTAGGAAAGTAGGGTTAAACCTTTGGATTAGGTTCCTAGTTCTCCTTCTATCGTCATACCTCTTTGTTCCTTTTTGCTAATACTAGAGAGTTTTGATCCTTCTTATAATATCATTATTTTCTTTTCTAATTCATTTTTTTCTTCGAAGAAGTGTCTTTTTTCCACTTCTTTTTCACAATAATTTTTGAAATTTTAGATCATATTCTCTAGTACCCAACCCCAAACTTAAAACTTTACTCACTTCCAAGAGCAACCCCCAAACTTAATCTTTTTAATATACTTTAAGACTATACTTCTACCTAACTCCAAATAAAGGGTGAAAATACAAGATCTTTTGATTAATATGGCTAAGAATTTTAGGCCACTTCACCGAAAGAAATGCTTAGGCTCAAAGTGTTTAGCAATGGATATACTATTACTAAATGGTGGTTTACAAATGCTCAAAGTTATAAACAAAAAAGTTGCCTCATCGTTTGTTGTTCAAACCAAATAACTTAATTGGAAATATATCAAACCAGATAAAAGAATAATGCATGAATACACTCATAAAGAAAGAAAAGTGAACAATGGAAATATTTGACTCAAACCTTACTATATGAGGTCTCTGTAGGTTGAGTATAAGTTTGTTGATTCATTTCTTATCCTTGGCCTTCAAGTTGCTAGTTTCTATTGTAATGATCAAATTTCTTTTGAATCACCTGTTCAATGCTAAAATGCTAAACTTGAAATTTGAAAAAACATAAACAACCACAACTTGTTTATTAAAGACAATTGAGATCTTCTTGGAAAATATTTTCTTTAGTGGCTACTTCCAATTGGTATTGTCTTGAATAAAACAAAATGAATTATGCCAAATAAAATCCAATTAAAATAATGGGTTGCCCCTCATCCAATGCTTCTTTTCCATCAATAGCTTGACGTCTTATTTTCAAAACACGTCAGGCGCAAGGGATACCCTCACGCCGATGTCATTCCCCAAAATTTGCCCATTTTTTTTCAATTTTGTTTGGCTTATTGCTCATTGCATCTTTATATTCACATGCATTAATCATCCATCACAACATATGCATTTATAACTGCATTTTCAAATAAGCATCATTGATTCAAAGAGTCTTGCTATTTATGATACAAAGATAGTGGATCAAGCTTATGCTATGTCTTGGCTATTTTGGAACAACAATGATGTTTGGTTCATTCCTTATGGATCAATGCTGGTGGGACCCTAATTCTTGATCTTTGGCACTTGTGGGTCATGTGGTTTGCATCATGGTATTGGATGTGATCATGGAACCCTAATTCTTGATTACATCATGGCATGGAGTTGAGTGTGGATTGCAAGTATCACATTGGTCAACCATGAAAGATTGACCTTGACCCGTTAAATCTCTTGTGGGTTTGTTCATTGCACTAGTCCATTATTTGTTTGGTGTGGATTAAAGGCCAGACATTATGGTTCATTCAAGAGTCAAGATTCATGTCCATACAAGATCAAATTGCAAGATTCAAGTTCACATATTCCAATTCAATTTGGAGGGAAAATTCATCTTTCTTAAGATACAAGCTACATTCATTTCAAGAAGGCCTCTTTTATTTCAAAAAATATACAAGTTCATTACACAGTCAAAAAATCAAGATTACACAAAAATAATTGTTTTCTAGAGTTGACTTTTTGGTCAAATAGTTGACCAGAGTCAACTAATTATCTTGAACTCTATCCTACTTTTCCCTTTATTTACAAATCATCCCATCCTTTTCACAATTTTTTGCGTTGTCCAAAACTCGCATCTTGATAGGCCATGGTGTACTAAGCTTCTCCATTATCCAAAATGCCTTGCCAAGCCATCCCATGTGCATCGGTCCTACAACAAACAAGCACCATGCTCATAATGCCATACACATTCATGACATCACCCATAACATTAACTAACTTTGTTAAAAATGCTAATTATCATTCCACAAGTATAACACCAATACATGTTAACCACTAACATTTCAAACCATTTTTACTTGCATAAGATTCTAATAAAATCTAACAATTTAACACTTACTTGGTTAATTAACTAACTGTAAGTAAACTTCTAACAAAATTTCAAAGTAACATAACTTTTGCAGGTCACTTAACAATGATTCACATTTTGCTACAACAATAATCTAACAAATGCATTCATAACCACTTCATTCCCAATTCAAAGTTACCATTGAAAAAATCCCACTATAAGATTGTTTTCTTCAATTCATACACACAACACATGTTGATTTACTAGCTAACAATTTCTGATACCAAGTTAAACTTACTAACCAATTTCAATCCAACAAATGCAACTAACATAACAACAAGTATTTCAAAGTCACACTTCACTTTAACAGAAACTGGAGCCATTCTTCACTAACATAATGCTAACACTTTAACACATTAACTGCAGAAACTAACATCTCACTTAACCTCCACTCTAATCTCTCTAAGAATCACTAGTTAACACTACAAGTTCACATTAATTCTAACATCAACTAAACTAATTCATTTCTAATAACTAACTGAAATCATGACATCTAACAACCACTTTAATAGTTATTTTAACAAGTATTAACCTAAACTAACTAACTCTTTCCGTTGACTAATTAATCAAAACTCCTATTAACATCTAATTCAGTTGAGCAACTAATCAACTTCATTAATTAACAATATTAGTGAATAACACAATTGAATTAACAATTTTTAACAAAAGCATCTAACATAAGCTAACAAATTTGGCTAACTCCGAACAACCTTACTCATAAAATACTAATAGAGTTACCTTGCCCAAACTTGTAACGGACCTGCCCGATTTCACTGTCCTATTTAGTTGTGTAACTCAACACCTATATATTCATCATCTCACTCAATCATTAGGGAGGGGGGGATCACACACAATCATATTCATCAGCAAATCACAATCATCGAAATCTGAGAATTCTCACTCTCTCAGAATTTCTCTCACTCTATCTGCAATCATTCTACTATTCTCTCATGCACACGCAACAACAAACGCAGAGCAACACAAATTCAGACACCTACAGGCTAAAGAAGAATTGAAGAAGAAGAAGAAAGAATTGCAGCGTGAAGGAGTGGTGATATTGAAGATTTCCCGAAGATTCTTCTGTTTTCATCTTCATCTTCTTCAACTCCTACAACTATGGGGCAACTCTCTGCCTCGTAGGTGAGTCTTCTGATTTCTTCAGCAAATCGCATTCCACTAAGGATGGAAAAAACAACCCGTAAACATTGAGGAATCTTCCTGCCATCCCCTAAATTGAATATGACATCCCTATATTATTTCATAATGGCAAAAATATCCTTGTCAAAATTTAACTAAAAGGAGCGAATAAAAAAAATCGGTAGTACAATTTGAAAAGTTTAGTACGTTTTGTATTTTTTTTTTAAATTCTTATAGACAAAAAACCGAAAATTAACACTACTAGATTTTTCGAAAAAATCCGGTAAAAACTCATAGCTTTTTGAAAAATCTAGTAGTGTATTTTGAAAAATTCGATAAAAACTCATAGTTTTTGAAAAAATCGATAAAAATTAATAGCTTTTTGAAAAATCCAGTAAAAACTCATAAAGTTTTGGAAAATCCGATAAAAATTCAGATTTTTTTGAAAAATCCGATAAAAATCCATAGATTTTATGAAAAATCTGGTAAAAATTCATAGACTTTTTGAAAAATCTAATAAAAACTTATACTTTTTGAAAAAATCCGGTAGTGTATTTGAAAAATCTGATAAAAAATATTTTGAAAAATCCGATAGTTCCAATCCGATAATTTTTTAAAAATTCGATAAAAACTCAATTTTTTTTCAAAAATTCCAAAAAATATACAATTTTTTAAAAACATAAAAAATCACAAAAAAAATATTGATGTAAAAGCATAGGGGTGTGGGAGTGCCAAGGAGAATTTAAGGGATGCAGAGATATTCCTCGTAAAAATTTAAATGTTAAAAGATAGCCCAAACCCGGTTGCCAAAAAGAAAAGCCCAAATCCAATTTCCACTAATTTTCATCTTCTTCTCAATGCCGCGCTTGCGCTGCTGCCACACCGTTTGTTCTTTTTTTTACGGCACCCTTATCACCGGTTCGAGTTATAGGAACCACCAGTCCGCCATTTTAAAAAACCGGCCAAAGTAACCGGTTTCACCTACCGGTCCGAACCGGGTTTTAAAGCACAGTTTAAAACCTGTAGTAATTCGTTCTGCTGGTGCTGGCCAACTCTAAAACCCTACACTGTAAACCCCTAATCAATTTCATCGTTGAGCTCTGAAACTGTACCCAAATTCTACTGCTCTAACCAAAACCCTAGTTCATCTTTTTCTCTAAATCGTCACGGCATAGTTTCGAAGATGGCGACTGCAAAACCGGGTTCACCTGACGACTTGAACTTGGATGAACTGCGAGTGCTTTTCTACCCACACATAGAGTCCTTTGACCATTTGATTGATGCTGGGTTTGAAACCATATTCAGAAGCATCAACCTCAAATCCTTTGTGGTTACTCATCCTTCAACATCAAAAAAGCTTATAAATATCCTTTTTTGAAATTAACAGTAGTTCAATTAGCTTAAAATTATGCATTTTTATTCTCTTTTGTTACTTGATTGTTTTCGAAGTGGGTTTGATAGTGTTTGTTCTTAACTTGGATCTTACTTTCGTTGGAAAAACCGGCCCTTCATCCGCCTCAGAAGGAAGGATTAGCGAATTCAACACGGCAGGCATTGTATCCATTTGAGGCAAGTTTCAAATTTTTTATGCTTTAGCTTTCTAGATTTTGGTTGTGTTGATTTGGTCTTTCTATTTAGTGTTTGATTCGGTTGTTGATTTTTTTTCCTGAGCAGTGCAGACAGGCAAAACTCACATATTCAGGGAGATTTTCAGCAAATGTCTGTCTTCAATATGAGGGCGATGCTGCTATTGTTCGAGACAGTTTTAGTTTTGGGCAGTTTCCCATAATGCTAAAGGTTTGTTACTGTGTGATTTTACATTTACTTTCAATTTTTTTGGCTTATGAGATGCAGTCATATCTATAGTCAAAATTAGATGATACTAGTAGTGAATATTGGAAACTTACTCCCATAAGCAACAGATTTTTCTCAATGTACTCAAATATAAGGAAAAGTCTACTATAATTATTTATATTTAATGTCCCTATTCCATATTTACTTACCCTCAAAATAATTGATTTATTTTACTAGTTTTTTCATATTCCCGCCTTTTCAACCCTTTCCAAAGCAAATGGTAAGATTGAAAGTGGAAGGGGTGTGCTTTTTTCTCATGACTTAAATGCACTTAATCCACTTTCTTAAAGGGTGTTTTTTTTCAAGCTTTGATACAGTACGAGAGGGAGCACATTGCCTAATAATGGGTTGTAGAATGCAAAATTTACCATTCCGACTATTGGTTCATGTTATATTGTTTTGCTCGTCATGTGCACAAAATTTTAATGGATAATTTATATACTTGTAGGTATGCATTTCAGTAATACATATTTACCTATATTTTAAAATGCCATATTATTCTGTGTTGTAATGTGGCGCGATAAGAATATTTAAGGAGCTGCACCTAGGAAGTAGGGTGAATGGAATGGAGAAATTCTGAGTGTGATACAGGATGAAAAATACTTTATCAAGCTTGGAAATTACTTTTTTGCACATTGATAAGACTCCCAATGTTGTATGTAACTGGATGTTGGACAAGAAAGTAAACTTAGACTTTGTTTCATGAAATCATCTCACCTTCATGATTTGTTTGTATTTTTATCCTTATAATAACTAATAAATGATTCTTAGTTTCTTTGTAGTATTAGCTTGTTTTTGTTCTAATGGAGTAAAAGTGCTGGGAAGTGGTAACCATAGTAAAAGTGGCATAAAGTTAGCTATTAGTTATCTATCTTTGAAAAATATATGAATATATGAATATATGAATACTTTTGTTCTAATGCAGTCTAAGCGATGCAACTTGAGAGGTGCTTCTCCCCGGAAACTTGTGTCATTGAAGGAAGAGGCATCGGAAATGGGCGGGTATGTTATTGTCTATGCCCACTTAAACTTCCTACATGATGTTGGATTAGATGTTACTATATATTACCATCTGTGAATCAATGCTGAATCAGCATAACAGCTCTATTGGAAAAGTATATGAAAAATTATTTTGTTTTATTAGCACCAGCGTCATTCAAATTCCTTTTTCTTTTTTTTTTCTTACTTTATTTCATTCCTAATTATTTTGTTTTCGTAATTGACTTGTTGACTGACTGTTTCTTTATCACACATTGTTTCTTTCCAGTTACTTCATCGTGAATGGCCTTGAGAGATATATTCGACCTATAATTATGCCAAAACGAAATTATGTAAGCAATCTTTTGGTCTCATAAAAATACTTTGCTGTAGCGAACCAGAGCAGTTATATGCCTAGATTAGTTTCTGCTTGAGTTGAAATTTGTTATACTAGTCCAGGAACATACAACTTGACTACTGGAGCCAAGAGCAGGTTGTAAGGCTAATAATGGATTTAAAACTCGTCATTGCTCATCAATTTTTTTCTGATTCCTTTAATGTTGTAGCCAATGAGTACGGTACGAAGTTCATTTAGTGAAAAGCGGGAAGGATATACTGATAAAGCAGTTGTAATAAGGTTTGTTCTATCTGCTGCCAGTAGTGCTATTTTGAATTGATATATTTAAGGTTTAAGATGTCTTGCAACTGAATGGTTAGACAGGTGGTCCTTTTTGGAGTATTTCATATTTTTTCTTTGTTATTTGTGTAATAGAGTCCCGTACCAAGTATTCACATGCTTCACCTCAAGATTTTTAACCTGTACTGATCCTGTTCTGATACTACATTTGAGAGTTAACAATCGTTAGACATAGTGGTGATGGAGAGGGGAGAAGGCAATGAGAAAGGAAGGTGTTTAACACAAGACATCACATGTTTATCTTATAATTTAAGTTGGGTATAACTCAATCTTACACAACCGGCTTGTAAGCTGAGGGCAATCCAAGCTTTATAAACACCCCACTTGCCATATCTCTAGACAATGTGAGACTAAATCCACTCATTTACACCCAACACAATGAATGTGTTGGAGGCTTCAATGAAGACATTCCAATGCTGCAATTAGGTGGCTAGCGGCTTTCCACAATGAAAGCGAAATTTCTAACACACCCCTTCACACTTGGGCCCCAATGAGCCTGAAGCATGGATGATGCGGGAGAGCCCAGCGATATACTAACGGCATATTTACAATAGACTCTGATACCATCTTACAATTTTGGATTCTGCCTAACCCAACCTCATAAAACTGGCCTGTAAGATGAAGGTTGTCCGACCTTTATAAACACTACACATGCCATATCTCTTGACAATGTGAGACTAAATCCACCTTGTTACACCCAACACAATGGAGGTATTAGAGATTGCAATGAAGACAACCCAAATGCCGCAACTAGGTGGCTCCGAGTGGACCACAATGAAAGGTGGAGTTTTCTAACCATTTATGATGTTTTAGTGGAAAATAAGAAAGGAGATGATGTTTTCCTCTTTTTTTGTTGTTTTTGTTTTGAAGAGTTACTCTTACCGAACAGAGCATTGACTGTGATGGAGGGGGAATGTCACTGGGTCCAATATGTTCTTCCATTTTTCTAATCCTGATTAACATTACTTCTGAACTAGAATTATTGTTAATTTCTCTAATTCTCTTTTGCTCATTGTAGTAAAAAGATGGGAGTTGTGTACCCATGCCATACAGCCCCTAGAAATAAAGGGGCTAAGGTGATGGCACATAAGGGCCAACAATTTTTGTCTCTCAGGCTAGGCACTTTGGCCAGGTGCATGCCATAGAGTGTCAACGTTTAGTATTTTTCTCGCTCAGGCATGTAGCTTGGCCGTAGTGCCTTACTAAATCTTTTGCACCTTGCCAAAAAGGCCAAGACTATAGCATTCTCTGTAGTAAAACCCCCTAAAGTCACTCCCTACTAAAAAATGTCGCTCATTCTGGTGGATAAAATGACATTGAAGTCGGATATGAATTTGATAAGAGCTATGGAGCCAAATCTGACGAGTCCATGGACAAAAGGCACTTTGGATTGATTTCTATAATTTTATGTCCCTGAAGATAAACGCATACCTAAGAAGTTTGGTTTTTGCTAAGTTCTTCATTTTGGTATATGGAAGTCTGGCATCTCATTGTTTGTTGTTTGTGTATGCACAATCAGTTTTGTACAAGCTCTTTTAACAATATTTTTCTATGGATGTTATAAATAAATCTTTGTTTATACTTTATTTGCATGTTATAAAATGTTGTTCTAAGAGTATACTTACCCAGGTTCATTAAACCCAAATCTACTCACTAATATACTGTATATTTATTTTCTTTAACCAAAAGAGAGCATAGCAAGATATTTCTTTCCATTTATAAGAAATAGTTGTACTTGTCCGTGATGTTGAATGTTTGTCCAGACATATATTGCATTCAGATTTAAGTTTTATATATGCATGGAAACTCAACTGTTTTGTTCATCATGTCCTATAAAAATTAGTTTATGCTGTGTCCAAAATGTTATGCATATTGATTACTATAATGTTTCACTCCTCAATTTTGAAGACTTCATGTTTTTATTTTCTCAAGATTTCGTATTTCAACTGTTCAGGTGTGTAAGAGCTGATCAAACCTCGTTAACGGTAAAATTATATTACCTTCGTAATGGGAGTGCAAGGCTTGGTTTCTGGTAAGTATAGTTTATGTAAAAGACCTAACACAAATAATCTTCGATACCCCCATAAAGAAGTGGATATGATTTTAGGTTTAAGCAGATGTTTCATCATAATATCATTTTGCAGGATACAAGGAAGAGAGTACATGCTTCCTGTGGGTATTCTTTTGAAGGTTATTATTACTAACTCTATTAAACAGCCTCTTTATTTTCCACTTTTTTGGTTTTGAACTTTGGTTGTATAAATATACTCATGGTGCTATTGATCATTTGTAACAGGCCCTCATTGACACCACTGACAGAGAAATTTATGTAAATTTGACAAGCTGTTATAATGAAAAGTATGAAAAGGGAAAGGGGGCTGTTGGAACTCAGCTTGTTGGTGAAAGGGCAAAAATAATCTTAGATGAAGTTCGTGATTTGTCTCTTTTCACTCGTCTTGAATGTCTACAATATATTGGTACTTAATTTCTAGTCCCTTTGTTTTCTTGATCAATTCACATGTTTTTGTACTAATTCTTTATTTGAAATTCAGGAGAGCATTTCCAACCTATTATGCATGAACTCAGAAATGAAAGCCATTATACTGTAAGTCTTTTTTATCATGTCATATATGGGGTAAATTACACTCATCTCATTTGAAATTAAGTTTCACAACCCTTTCCTCTTAAAAAAATTACACTGTGATTTCTGCTGAGAGATTACTATATGCTTTCACTTAAATACTGTTTGGTGTGAATAAGCCTCCTAATGGCAAGAGTTTGAATGTTTTGAAGTCTCAAAGCCAATAGCATGGTAATTCAAAACTTCATATCATCATATAAACCAGCAACAAAATCTTGGCATCTCTTCAGAAGGAGGTGCAATTTATCCTTTCATTAAATTGATTGGAGGAAAGGTTTTGTTTGCCTTTATTTCTGAATTATGATTAGTGATTTCATGAGTTCTTTTGTTTTCTAGGTTGCTAATGCTGTTCTGAAGGACTTCATACTTGTTCATCTGGATGACAATTTTGACAAGTTCAATCTGCTCATGTAAGTCTGTTGATTTTATTTTCTGTGTGATGAATTGTTTAATTAGCCACACGGTTGTTTCTTATGGGCAACAATTACATTTGGCAGAGGATATATCTTATATGTATAGTTTTCCCACAGTCTAGTATTTGATTTTGGCCCCTTCTTTCATCTCCCCTTCAGCTTCATGTTGCAGAAACTTTTTTCACTTATAGATCAGACATCGGTGCCAGATAACCCTGATAGCTTGCAAAATCAGGAGGTTTTACTACCAGGCCATCTGATTACACTTTATCTTAAGGTATACAGTTTTTAATTGTTTTCAAAATAATTTGTATTATTATCAATAGTAATTGTTAGAACATGTCGTTTACATTTGTGAATCAAATTAATTTCAATTGTAGTTCAATATCAGTCTGTTAGACATATGATTTCTTACATTGGTGTAGTGCCTAGATTCTCTCAACTGAAGGCATATGCTTAAACTTCTTTGGTCCCATTTGAAATTTGGTATAAACTCAAGTTTTGAATGGAATTGGATTATCAAATTCTAAATAAACTCAGTTATACCTTTTTGAACTGGTCAAGTTCCTTATTACATATTCCCTACATACTCAAATTTAAACAAAAGATAAGTCATATATGGCGGATTTAAATATATGCAAATTCTATTTAACTTTACCATGTTTAATGTTAGCATTCCAAAAATACCATTCAATTACTATTTTCATACAAAAATAACAACAACCAAGCCTTATCCACCAAGTGGAGCCCGCTACATGGATCAAACTATGTTATAATGTTCTATCTAAAATCATGTTTGTATCCAACTTGTTAAAAGCAACATTTGCCAAAACTTATTCTTTCATGTTGATGGGCCAAAGTGTAGTCAGTCATAATGGCCAGTTCTATGTGGTCAATAGTGGCTACAGCCACTCTAGCATATTGGGGAAAAAGTTCAAGTCCCACTAACTTAAAAATAAGGCTTGATTAGAGTTTATAAAGAGGGACATCCCTTACTTTACAAGTTGGTTTCGTAAGGATGAGTTCAGTCAGTCTCATAAATAGGGGTGACAATTGGATCCATTAAGACAAAATCCATCCAATCCATCCATCAAAAAATTCATCTAATTCATTCACTACATAAAAACTAAGTTAATGGATTGGATTAAATCCATCCATTTATAAACATGGATTGATCCAATCCATCCAACACATTTTAATGATCCAATGAATTTTTTTTATCTAATTTTAAAAAAATGATTTTTTTTTAAATATTAAAAAAATTATTTTTTTTGAAAAATACAAAATTAATTTTTTTTTCTGAAAAAAAACCATTTTTAAAAAAAAATACAAAAAGCTGATTTTCTTCAAAAATTTTAAAATTATTTTTTTGGAAAATAACAAAATTTGATTTTACTTTCGAAAAAGTTATTTTTCAAAAGTAAAAAAATTGAATTTTTCTGTTAAGAATGTGTAATTGGACCTAACTCAACCCTACAAAACCGGTTGGTAGAGTGAGGACTGCCCCCACTTATAAACACATGTTCAGGCCATATATTGTCCGATGTGGGACTCTTAACATTTTCAAAAATACAAAAATTAATATATTTAAAAAAATTATTTTTAAAAAGAAAAATGGATAGATGGATATCCATCCGTTAAAAATATGATAATGGATTGGATGAATTTTATTCTTAATGGATGAATTGGATTGGATATTTTTAAGAAACTTTTAGTGGATTGTTAATGGACTAATGAATTGTTTTGATCCATCCATTAACGATCCAATCCATATCCATCCAATCCATCCATTTTGCCACCCCTACTCATAAGGATGAGTCAACACAACGGCTCCTAGTTGCTATTGCCACACCAAAGAGCACTGCGTTGTGGTTTTGAGTAGTTGCTGAATTTTTTTGGAGTTTATGGTAATTTTATGGCGGAATTTTGGCTTTCCGCCATGGTCACTTGCCCTCGAGAACACTGCATTACCCAATACTATGGGACATGCTGCCATCGCATGTTTTCCCCCCTTCTCTTAGTGTTAGTTATGGGTACAAAATGGAACACTCTGTTCTCCCTTTCTTTGTACAAGGCTTTTGTTCTGCTTAAAGAGCTGTATTGTGTAAACTTTTGCAATTTTGTTTCCAACAAACAATACACAGGTTTTAAAACTTGAGTCTTGTATAGTTTGCTGATTTCTTGCATCTATTGATGTGGATCCCAGGCAAAACTAGAAGAGTGGCTGGAGAAGGGAAAAACGATGCTCTTGGACGAGATTGAGAAAAAAGGAGCGAAATTCAATTTCGATGACTGTATGTAAATGGTTATTGGACCCTTTAACAATTTATTTCCTTGCATTCTCATTTAGTTCTATGTGCGTATATTTTTGTTTTCTTTAACTTTTGTTAATGCTTATTGTATGAGTTCTGGAATAATTATGGGACCATACATGATAACTAAGTGCATTCTTCCTTTTATTATCTAATGCTATCTGTAACCTTTTCCTTCTTTGGTATTGCAGTTTCACAAGTTAAGAAAGTTTTGTTAAAAAATCATGCAAATGCAGTCAGCAAAGCAATTGAAAGTATGTTGACATCTGGAAGATTGGCAACACAAATATCTCTGGATCTGCCTCAGGTATGGACTTGCGCATTGCTTAGTTAACTTTTTTTCTGTTTGTATTTCCTGGTTGCCAATTGTCTCTGTTTCATAGGTATACCATACTAAAAATTGTACAGTTATACTTGAGTAATTGCATGTAATTAGATATTCTTTTGTATTCTGTTAGGTTTAGTGGAAAATTATTATATTATTGGGGACAATGAAGTTTTATTCATGCTGTGAGTTTAGGTTTAGAATAAATAGGGAGAAGATAGGGAAGAGTGAACCATGTAGCTATAAATGAGCCAAGCCACCCATTTAAAAGAACTTCCCGTTGGCAGCTATAAGTAGGAAGTTATTAGTAGCAGAACTTTGCAATAGCATTTATTAGGAATTTTAATGGCAGTTACTAGTTAAAAACCTGCACGGTATAGTTATTGTTCAACATGATATAATATGCATATGTGAGGATATTAGATCTTTTAAATCAGTCAGTGCATTATATTCTTATTCCATCTGCATGATATGTAATTTAGATATTGGAAGCAACAATTTAAATTCAACTAAAGTAATTTCCCAACAAATTAATAAAATAAAATATGCTCTTTACTTGTTGTCTGCATATTAGGACGACCTTCCAAATCACTGACTGCAACAATATTAGAAAGTTCATAAATATAATGCTTTCAAATTTTGTATGTTACCTGCAAGCTTGCGCAACGCATGAGTCAAAATAATGACTATTGGTCCCTTCTTGGTTTTGTATTTCATATAGTACAGCAACTTCACATTAAAACCTTCCTACAAAGTGATGTCAATAAAGTTTCTACTATGACATAACAAAAATAGGATATATGATTTGTATACTTCTCATCAGGGTGGGTTATGTTTGTAAATGATTTCTTTCATGTCTTCATTGTAAGTGTTTTTCATCTTCTTAGTTTTTACTATCATCATTAGTAATCTTCCACCGAGAACCATGATAAATGTTTTCAATAAATCAAAAGATTTTCAAAGTGTGAATCCTAATGTTCTCTTTAGGAAGTATAGCAAATCAAAACTCCATTCAAAATTGATCTGCTGCCATTCAATAAAAAACGCCTCTGATAGTAGATGTCTCTCAAACAACACAATATTGTGGATAAATGAATCGAACACCGAAAAATCATATCAAAATGCATATGCAGTGTAAATAGCGATTGGATCCTTAATCCAATTTTCTAAAAACACACGGATTATCCACCAGTGTCCAAATACCTTCTTCCAAGAATGTTTTGTATAATTCAAACTATATGCAATGAGCATCCTTCTAAGTAAATCTTTTTTTAGGTGCCTGAAATAGAAGAGCAATTATCAACACATAACATGCACAATAATTTCAGCTGGTTAGAGTCACTTTTCAAAAGAAACATGCTTCAATTTATCTAGCTTACTCCATTATATACATGCATACCTTCATTTCAATAATGAAGAACATTCTTACAGCATATTCATTGTCAACTATTACATTCTTCTTGAGATTGTCCGTAACAGTAGCTGAAATCTGTAGGAAGTCGTCAACTGAATCAAAAATTGGCATTTTGTAAAGAAATACAAGCACCCTGGCGGGACAGAGCTTGATAATTTCTTTCACTGTATTGTCCAATATTTAATATCAATATTTTTTGCAGTTATGATTGTAAATTTACAAAAAGATTAACACAAAATAGATAAAATTTTAACATACAAAATCATTATTAAAAAACCTCGAAAATTCTACTTCAATAAATGTGAGGAAATAGACCAGCAAATTTATAAAAGTATTCATGAATAAAGAAGAAAAAGCAATTACATAAAGCTGGGTGATTTAATGGTTGTGAGAATCCACTATATCATCTTATAACATATGGTGTGCATATATGAAACTGAAGCATAGCAATATAAATTCAAACAAATGAGTAAATTAAATTAAATTTTGAACACAAACGATATGCCAAGCTGAAGAGTTCCTTGTTAGTGTGTAGCTACTGTAGATAAAAAAATAAACATTTGTTTTGGTAAGGGAGGTGTGAGATAGATGAAGAAAGAAAAATGAAGATGAGAAGAAATGAAAGAAAAACTCACTGTAACATAAGGTGGGGGAGAAAAGAGAGAAAGAAAAGGAAGGAAAAAAGAGGAGAAAAAGGGAACCCGTGAGATGGAGAAAGAAAAAAAAAAGGGAGAAATTTGACTTTTGATTTTGAAAGTAAGGATTTTGCCTCTCAAAGAAAGTTAATTGTTGATTAAAATAAAGTATGTATTATGCTGCTTGTGACAAGCAAAGAATGGAGAGGAGTTTTGCTTCGTTAACCTTTAAGCATTTGTTAATTACTTGTTGGATGCAAGTGTGAGTGGGTCTCCCTCTCTTGTGGTCCCGGAGCATTGTGTCCGTTGTTACTCTCACCTCCCCCGGACTCCCCAACAAGATGGTATTAGAGTGGTTTAAGGCCTGTTGAGCCACCTGCTATCAGGCCATCTACTATTTATTATCCACGCTCCAGATGTCCAGCCATGGCCGTGAAAGTGTGAGTCTCTTGTGGTCCTGGAGTATTGTGTCCGTTGTTACTCTCGCCTCCCTTGGACTCCCCAACAAGATGGTATTAGAGTGGTTTAAGGCCTCTTGAGCCACCTGCTATCAGGCCATCTACTATTTATTATCCATGCTCCAGATGTCCGGTCATGGCCGTGAAAGGGTGTGTTAAGAGTCTCACCTTGGACAATATATGGCTGAACATATGTTATAAGTGGAGGCAATTCTCATCTTACAAGCCGGTTTTATAAGTTGAGTTAGGCACAACGCACAACCACAATTCTTAAGATGATATTAACATAAAAGATATTATATGATATTTTATAATATTTTAACATTGGTAAAGTTCTGTTATCACGCCTAATACCCCGTGTTTGAAAGCACTTGGTGCCTAACTTTTTTTTTTTAAATCACGACTTATCCACAATTTTTATGCTTTCCGTTGAGCAAAATTCTTCCCCTTCGCTAAGTTGATAATATTCCCCTAGCATATTCTATACTTCTCTGATTATATTCTTCTTGTTGGTTAATTATGCGTAGTTGTTGGATAATTGCTTTGAATCTCTTGTTATTTTAATTGCCGCCCTTGTAAATTATTCACAAACTACTTTTTCTCATTCAGGTTTCAGGCTATACACTCCAGGCTGAACGGTTAAACTATTTACGATTTCTCTCACATTTTCGTGCTGTCCATAGAGGTGCTTTGTTTGCCGGACTTCGTACTACAACTGTGCGGAAGCTATTGCCCGAGTTAGTAACTTTTTACATAATCAGCTTCGTATGAATCTTACAGTTTATTTTCTAAGGATTTTTCTTTTTAATGAATAGATCTTGGGGTTTTCTTTGCCCTGTACACACACCTGATGGGGGGCCGTGTGGATTGTTGAATCATATGACTCGCACTTGTAGTAAGTTGTCATTCTTTTTAAACCCTTTTTTCTTCATTTCAATTTTCTCCCACTCTTAAAAACTATTGAAAAGTGGGTAATCCCCAAATTGAACCTTCCAAGATAAGTTTGTCGTCACATTAGTTCTGTTATGTTTTCTGTTGTTAAATTAGTCCCTAAAATGTAAAAAATTCAAAACGCCACTATATTTGTTCTTGTAAGATCTATTCACCAAGTTAGTCATTTGTGACTGTGTACTTTAGTCCTCCATATTGAAGAATTTCATGATGATTATATATCCGAAGAATCCATCAGTTAATAAGATAACTTTATTAAATTGTTAGTACACCCTTTCACTTATACACAACTTTTCTAAATATGTGTGAAAAAACTACTAGTAGCATTCAATATGAGACAAAGAGAGTAAGTAGTGCTTCACTACTTTACTAAACAAGCTTTAGCTACAGTAAATTCACAAGCTACGGCATAATTCAGGATTTTTTTTGTGGGATTCTTTGTTTTGTTGTCTATTCCAAACGATGGAAATTGGTGTAATCTTCTCTTCTCTCATTCCATTAAGAAATGTGGTTGAGCCTAACTCAATCCTACAAAATCGGTTGGTAGAGTGAGGACTGCCCCCACTTATAAACACATGTTCAGGTCATATATTATCCGATGTGGGACTCTTAACACACCCTCTCACGCTCAGGATTAGACAACTGGAGCATGGAAATAAATGGTGGATGACCCGATAGCGGAAACCATAGTAGGTGGCCCACCGAAGCTTAAACGAGGCTCTGATACCATGCTAAGAAATGTGGTTGAGCCTAACTCAACCCTACAAAACCGGTTGATAGAGTGAGGACTGTCCCCACTTATAAACACATGTTCAAGTCATATATTATCTATTATCAGAGTTATCAATCGCGGCCGGGAAAGGCACGATCCCGGGCGGTCTGGCCGGAGCGGCCACCAGCCACGCGAGAAGAGGGTGGCACAGTGGCATTTGAAAACGTGTCCGAGATCGCCGCAAACGCGGGTTGCGGGTCGCGGGCCGCACCATGAGTGGAGTGGTTTATCCACCTTTTTTTTCTCCGTCTGTGTTTCTCTGGTTGTTTTGCAGATGCGGCAGAGAAGAAAGGCAGCAGCGGAGAAGAAAGAAGAAAGCGGCGGAGAAGAAAGAAGAAAGCGGCGGAGAAGAAAGGAATAAGAAAGACAGTGGTTAGGGTTTAATGGACTGGTTAAAAATAAAAAGATTTTTTTTTCACTGAAACAAAACTAAAGTGGGCCTGAAATAGGCGTTAGGTTAAAAAAAGGCATATTAACCCTTTGGTTTATAATATGGTAATAAAACTTAATAAATAAAATAATATTAAACTTAATAAATATAATAACATTTAATAATGAAAATAATAATATCATACATCAGATAATTTTATTTTTTAAATTTAACTTAAAAACTTTTGTGTTGTTAGTTTAATATTCTTTTTAATATTCATCCAAAATAATTTATTTGTATAGATTATGTTAATCTAAAAAATAGTCAATTCTAAAAAGTCAACAAAACTTATCCCACTATCCGCTAGCCCGCTATCCCAGTTTTGGGGTCGACCGCTCCGCTATCCGCTATTAATAACTCTGTATATTATCCGATGTGAGACTCTTAACACCAATAATCATGATCATGACATGTTCTTCAGTCTAAAATAACATGTGTTAAGCATATTAAAAGTGAAACACTGTTGCACATGGTACCCTTAAATTATCCTTGTATGGTAAAAACTTAAGAGTATAACATCCCAAATTACTTTTTACGTTACTTTTATTGACTAGCAACAATGTTCATTGTTCGTCCGAAATGTCATTTGTTCATTTATTGTTAAACTTACTTCATTGTTTTTTCCCCCTCCTCTCTATTTCAGGGATTACATCATTCTATGATTCTCAAGGAAATATTAAAGATTATTTTAAAATTAAATTGTCTATACTCAACATATTAATTGACATTGGAATGACACAATCATTGCCAAAGATATTTCTACCTGGCCCACCTGAAGTTCTTACTGTTCTTCTAGATGGTTGTATTGTTGGTTTTATCCCTTCAACTGAGGTTGAGAAAGTTGTCGCTCACCTTCGAAAATTGAAAGTGTCATCTGCTGCAGTGGTTTGTTTATGTCAAAATTTCTTTTGTTCCCTAATAATACAGTTGTTCCTTGATGTTGACTTAACTATCATGCCATGTGATGCAGATTCCAAATGATCTGGAAGTGGGATATGTTCCTTTGAGCATGGGTGGAGCATATCCTGGCCTCTACCTCTTCACATCCCCTTCAAGATTTGTTCGCCCAGTGAGAAATATATCAATTCCTTCCAATGGAGATGATAATATTGAACTTATCGGTCCATTTGAACAGGTCAACATAGATTTGTTGGTGCATCATATAATTGTTTGGAAAGAATTATGGAAATGCATCTTTATGGAAAATAGTACTTTCAACTGTAGATCTGTCAATTTTTAAGTGATATTTTGATGTTTCTTTTCAGGTTTATATGGAGATACAATGTCCTGACGGTGGAGATGGTGGAAGAAAAAGTCATTTTCCTCCAACTCATGAGGAAATCCATCCAACAGGAATGCTGAGTGTAGTCGCTAATCTTACACCTTGGTCAGATCATAATCAGAGCCCACGAAATATGTATCAGTGTCAGGTTGGATTATTTTTTAATTGTGTGTTGGTGGTCTACCTTAGTTGCAGTTTTTTATTTTGCTTGTTTTCTATATAGATGGCAAAGCAAACAATGGCATTTTCTTCACAAACAATTCAACATCGTGCAGATCAAAAGTTATACCATCTTCAGGTTTGTTCGATTCAGTTTGATTGAAATCACAGAGACTTTCTGTTCCATATCGAAATATGCTTTGGTATATTCAAACCCAAATTGGGAAATAGCAATAGTAGTTGTTCTTTAAGAGTTATATCCCTGGCATCTGATACAAGCATACCATATACTTTTTCTGCTCTTCAACTATAATAAGTTCATGTGTAAAAAAAAAACAATAATAAGTTCAATATTTGTGACATTTTCAGACTCCTCAGACTCCCCTTGTTCGGACAGGTGCATATACTGAATATAATATTGATGAATATCCATCAGGCACGAATGCTATAGTTGCAGTTTTGGCATATACAGGGTAATTAATATAATTGGGCAGCTGTATTTTAACCTTCTTTGTGCTATGTTCAACAACTTTTTGTTAACAAATGCAGATACGATATGGAGGATGCCATGATTCTAAACAAGTCATCTGTGGAACGTGGAATGTTTCATGGACAAATATATCAGGTTTGATACCTGACACAATTGATTAAGCTTCCTCTTTTTGAATGTCTATCAGTTAACTTTTTATGAGTCACGACACTTCATTTTGAGATGCCATGATTCTGTTGTCACTTTGAAGTTTTAGCAATTTGTTTACTCTAAAAAAACAAATTTGTTTACTTAATTTTGTTTTGATTGAAACTTTTTTCTTATTCGTTTTTCCAAGTTTTCTACCCCCTTTTGTATTGTTTAAATATCATTCCATTCCCTTGGTCTTGAGTTTGTTGTCAAGATCACATATTTACTTGTAGGACTGTACATTTCTATGATTTTTAGGGGGCTCTCTATGCTGGGTCATATTCGTATGTAATTGCAGTTGGATCTTCATTGCAAGATTGCCCCGTTTCTGCAATCCTAATCGCATGAATTTACCTACTCAATTTTGCTACCCGGTTCAGAAACAGAAATTCCTTACCTGTGTG
Source organism: Lathyrus oleraceus (assembly GCF_024323335.1). Taxonomy (NCBI): domain Eukaryota; kingdom Viridiplantae; phylum Streptophyta; class Magnoliopsida; order Fabales; family Fabaceae; genus Lathyrus; species Lathyrus oleraceus. The sequence continues at coordinate 427,356,354 of NC_066580.1, forward strand.
GGTCAGCGTGCTCTCTTCTCTTTCATGACAGTAACCTCCCTCTCTTCTTTCTGTCTTTTTCTCATTGCGTTTCTACCTTCCCCCTAAATTTATTTTCTGCCATGACCATTTGCGTGTGTATTTTGTGAAAATATTTTTGGTGGCTGACTTCTTATGAAAGTTGGTATGGCTTCTCATGAAAATTTACCTTGAGAGCTTACTCCCCATTTCTTGGAAAGTTTCCCTTGAGTCCCAATCTCGTGCTAACTTTTTCTTTTCTCAACTTCCTCTTCTGATTCAGCCATGATAGCGCCTTCACACTGAATTAAGTATGACTATTTAATGAGATTTTCTTTAAAGTTAGTTTCTGAACCTCTTCAAGAACAGTTCTGCAGGCTCCAACATCATCCTTTGTTGTTCAGGCCAAGTGATGTTTCAATCATGATACCTTCTCACAATATTCACACCTTACTTTTCTTGTATTTCCATCATTTGAAACACAATGGTTCCATGCTAGGTTAGTCCTCAATCCAGGGGGCATATATAAGTACTCTGGCTGCAGGTAGTGCACAGTCCTTGTAGGGCCTACACCTTCAGGGCCCCTGGAACCAACTTCATTAGGCTGGCTGCCATCAGCCTCACTTATAGATTTTTACCCCTGATTTGTAGTAGAGAAGTGTGCTAGCGTATGTTTGGTTTTGCGGTGGAAAAAATGATTTTGAGTGAATTGATTCTATAAAGTTGATTATGGTAAAAAGTGAGTTGAACGTAAAGTGATTTTATGTTTGGATAACTTTATGCAAAATTGAGTTGAACAGTAAATTTCAATGTAAAAATCACGTTTAAACTCTAAAGCTACAAATTCTAGGTTCTAGTAGAATCAATTCTACTTTAGAAGAACCAAACACCTCAATCATTTCAAAACCAATTCTACACCTCCTAAAGTCAAACCAAACATACATTTAGATTCAATCCGGGTATAGCAGACGAAGGAGTCAGATTCTCACTTGCAAAAACAGAACAGCCTAAAAATGAGGTTTGCGCCGTCCAACAAAACACTGTTGCGAGATGCTTGGACACAGGTAGCAGATTTTGGTTTGCACAGATGTTTTGCAGAGGATAGGCAGGTCTGGTTCTCCAAGGCTCACAATTTGTAGTCGCAAATCACTGGCAGAGAGGGTGAGGGTCGTATCAGTAGTTTGCAGAGTGAGGGAAGATTTTGCAGTGTGGGAGAGGAAACCAACTAGGGCTTTTAAAAATACATAGCAGGAAACCTCTTGAGTGATCCGAGCTGCAAAAATCTGAACTTGAAAATTCCTTTTTGTGAGACACAACAAATCATGTGATCTTACATTCATGTGAAAAAAACTCGTGATACCGCAATCATCGTGGATCCTCTTGATCCACAGCTGAATTCAACACACAAGTGATAGAAAAAATCATGGGATTGTATGACCCCACACTTACCTCTCGATCTTAAAGGAACTGCTATAAACTGTGTTGGTATTGAGTATGTAAGTCCTTATTTCCAAAATTAATGTATGGGCAATGGTCCTGGATCAAGCTAATTTTATGTACAAAGAACCTGGACAATATACTAAGTTAGATTAGTCATGTATCCAATGATGTATGTATCTGTGCTTTTATTTTTTCACATCCTTTGACAGTGCATAGCTTTCTTATATTTGGTGTTATTTGAATATACAGAAAATATTTTCTGCTACGAATTCTGACCTTAACCTTGCTTCTGCAATTGTTTTGGCAGACAGAAACTATTGACTTAGCAGAACAAGGCCCTGTGACAGAACGATCTTCAAGAATATTCAGAAAAAGTAACCTAGAAAAATCATCTTGTCCCTCGATTGATTCAGATGGACTTCCACATGTTGGTCAGGTTTGTTATTGTCACACCTCTATTTATTATCACAACTCCAACTTTCTTATACAAAAATTCTGAATGTATCACTTTTCAGATGATACGGCCAGATGAACCCTATTGTAGCAGTTACAATGAAGTAACAAATAAAACATTTGTCTTCAAAAAAAAGGGTACTGAACCTGCTTATATTGACTATGTCGCTGTTGACGTAAAAAATAAGAAGCATCTAAGGAAGGTGAGTTGAAAACATTCATTGTAATTTTCTTCCTGTATTTTAATGAGTTTTCACATTAAAATTAAATAACTGAATAGGCTAGGACAGATTGGTCTTGTTAATGATGTAATTTACTTCATTTCGCTATTGATTGTATGGCTGCCCCTTTTTAGGGTCTAGATTGTTAGTATATACCATTTTGAGGAGAAAAAGAGAGTAAATTGATGGAACTCATGTATAATGCACTAGATCTATGCTATATATATGCTGAATTACTTTAAAGGACATCAAGATCAAGATCTTGCATAAGACTGCAAGGGGGTAGTAAGATCGTAAAACATAAGATAGTAACAAGATCAGAAGGTCCTTATTTACTACTCCTCCGTCCCAAAATAATTGTCACTTTAGCTTACCGATGCAATTTTAATTTGTATCTTACAATTGTACCCTCTAATTAATACACTTAATTTATTGTTTTATCACTTTGCATTAATGCTAATTCGAATATACCTATAGTTGATTGGGATAATTTGGTAAAATCACTATTCTCTCTCTTTCATTGATTGCATTTTATTAATATGTCATATTTTGGAACGGAGGGAGTATCTAACATAATCTTGACTACCATAAATGTCGGTGCGTTAGTTTTAGTTCTAGCATATGAAGAGTATTTTCTTTTGATTTATTTATTGGGCTTGTAGTTCTGTTGAACTTTTTATTATTGAGTTTGATCTGTTATGTTTTAGCTTATGCATTTAATTTTTTGGAACAGGCTAACATACGTTTTCGATACCCTCGAAACCCTGTTATTGGCGATAAATTTAGCAGTAGACATGGGCAGAAAGGTGTTTGCTCTCAGTTGTGGCCAGACATTGACATGCCATTTTCTGGAAATACAGGGATGCGCCCAGATCTCATTATAAATCCTCATGCATTTCCTTCTAGAATGACAATTGCTATGCTTTTGGAATCTGTTGCAGCTAAGGTAATGAAGAAATTACTTTCATATTTTATTTTTTAGTAATATAGGTGTTGTTGCCCTTGAACTTAGTGCCGATGATAAGCAGAAATAAATACTAATAAAATCTTGTCTAAATAAAATAAAAATAAAATCAAGAATTAAATATTATTGAACCATGGATGGTGCTTAGAGTAGCTTGCCTGACTCTGCTACGCACCCTCTCCAAGTTGGTGCATAGTAATGTCCAACTTGCTTGATAACCACCCAAAATTAGGCCTAGCAATACTCGTAGTTAGGATATAAGTAGGTTTATGGTTAGCAGTCACAAACGTTAAGCCTAATTTCAGTCTAGTTTTACTTTCATGAAATGACCGTCAACTTTAATGTGCTTGGTTCTATCATGTTGGACATGATTGTAAAGTATCTTTATTGCTGCCATAGTAAAGCTTCATAGGTAATAGGACCACTGTCATAACGTAAGGGTGTGTTTGTTTGTAAGGAGAAAGTGGGAACAGAGAAAGACGTGAGAAAGAGAGTTAGAGTAGATTTAGTTTTTTGTTTGGTATAAGAGAAAGATGAGATAAATCGAAGAGATAGAGTGTTGATATCTATAAAAGTACTAAAGTACCCCTGCAATAAAAAAATCCTCTAAATTTATTTATTTGTCTTAAGATTTATTTTAGTTAATTTAAATGTTTAATTTAACTTTATAGTAATTAGATTAAATCAAGAATTTTATTTTATTTAATTTATTTTAATATAATAGTTTAACTTACTCGTTTCACTCATACAGAAAGAAAAAACAGTAGTAAATCCTCCAAATTGACGAAATTATGGTCCCGGATGATTTTATTCTCTCCACTTCTATGCTGAGCTAAATAGACCAAATGCTTACTTTCTTTGCTGCTTTTCTAGTGTTAACTTCTCTCTCCTCTTAAGCACCGAACTTAAACTTCATATGCTATCCTAGTTTAGATGCTTCTAGGCTACATCTTTTAACTGTTTTTATTTTTTTTAGTTTGTGCTAACAAAATTGGAGTCCCACAGTGATTTGATAATGCTGATTTATAAAACATAGATATCTTCATAATGATTATGGATTTGTGTATGTTAATATTATATCAATTTCATGTGTGGTATTAAGTGCTGCTATGTCTATGTCCTTGGTTAGAAATTTTAACATGAATAATAATTGATTTTTGCAGGGTGGTAGTTTACATGGAAAATTTAAAGATGCAACTCCATTTCGTAGTTCAGTGGAGTCTGGATCCAAGTCTGCTTCCCTTGTCGATGAGCTTGGTGATATGTTAAAAGAGAAGGGATTTAATTACCATGGATGCGAGGTTCTGTACAGTGGGGTCTATGGAACAGAACTGACATGTGAGATATTTATTGGGCCTGTTTATTATCAGCGGCTCCGTCACATGGTTTCAGATAAATACCAAGTGAGCAAATTCACTGTTTTTCCTTCCTATTAAACTAGCAATCAGCAAAATGATGTTCCATATTTTGTATTATTTGATCCTTAATTTACAAGATTTATCATGTTGTCTTCTGAGTCTGAAAAAAAAATCAATCTTTGCTTTGGCAATTTAAATTTTAAGTTTTCAAATGTTGGTGATAAGTGACTTAGTAACTACGTATGTGTATTTATCTGCCAAGCTAATGTTTATATTGTTCTTCATATTGCTGATGAAAGGTGTTAAGTTTGGTACCCTCTTGTGCCAATCACGGGTTTGCACCCTTTGTCAATAAAATACTATGATGTGTTACTTTTGTTGTTAAGACCAATTGATTTGTCTGTTACAGGTTCGATCTACCGGCACTGTCGACCAGGTCACCCGACAGCCAATAAAAGGACGAAAACGTGGTGGGGGGATACGATTTGGAGAAATGGAACGTGACTCTCTACTAGCACACGGGGCTGCATATCTTCTTCATGATAGGCTGCACACCTGTTCCGATTATCACATTGCTGATGTGTGTTCCATTTGTGGAAGCATGCTCTCGACAACATTCATCCAGGCTCAAAAGCCGACAGTGCGAGAGATTGGTGGTCTACCACCGCGAAGAGCTCCAAATAAAGTCACTTGTCATGCTTGCCAAACCAGTAAAGGCATGGAGACAGTCGCCATGCCCTATATATTTAGATATTTAGCAGCAGAGTTAGCAGCAATGAACATTAAAATGACTCTGAAGCTTAGTCATGGAGCTAACGCCTCTGATACAAGTGTTTAAGAATAGTCTCAATAACTATGATTACCAAATATTAGATTGATTAGATATATTAAGATTGTTGTGAATCCCATGAACATGATGAGTGTCGTTTAGATCTAAGATGCTTTCTTACATCATGGGGTTTAAAATTTTGCTTTCTTCCTCTCATTTTGTAAACTTAATTACTATATTTATATTTATTTAGTGATAGATTGGTGATTTTGGTAAACTAATGAAATATGTTTCCACCATTAATGCTTCATCTTATCCTTAAGAGGAGTATAAAATTTATTCTGGGACCTTGCATGAGTTCAAATATAGCTTTGCCTGTCGTTGACTTGTTTTTATGTTTTACAATTACAAATAAAAGTGAAAAAAATGATATTTTTACTAAAGTATTTTTATCATGAATCGTGAATGATGAGAGTAATATTAATTAGAGTGTAAAATTAGAAAATATGCGTTAGGAATTGAAATATATATTTCGATTGTGACATTATTTTATTTTAAATGGGGCATATTGTGAGATGCAGGAAGTAATGTATTTAAGTGACTGATTTTCATGCAACTAAAGAAAGTTTTATAAAGTATGCTTTTTTGTTACGTATGATATAAATATTTGAGGATAAACATAACATTTTTGTGAATTATATTAAAGCATATTAGGCAAAATTCTCTCAAATTATTAAAATATTAAAATAAATTATTTATTAAACTTATTTTATTAATTAAGTTGCACATGTTATTTAAGCTCTTCCTAACATTACCAGATTGTTTAAAATCCAGCTTCATCTCCTATTTTAAAAACACAAGTTGTAGATACACGAGTTAGAGTTCATCTCCCATCTTTTATATCTTCAGTTACTATCGACTACCTCAAATCATCTCATAATGATTGGAAACATCGGTTCAGGTGTCAATTCCAATGAAAGAAAATGCTTTATTTTGTGGACACGAGACTCCCATGAAAGTTTATGTTTTCGGATCAAGCGCAAATCCAGGAAAAAGATATTGAAGTGTAAGTTCGGACGAATTTGTTAAATTTCTTCCCGTCTTTCAATCATATTTCTTTGCTATTCATATTTTTGAGTTATAATGGCATTCGTATTTCTCTCTGCTAGATGCAATAAGAATTCAATAGAAAACAACTAACAGTACTGGGAATGACTTGTTTATTACTTGTGAAATGTTGTAAAATAAGTAGGGAACAAAATGAACGTGCAATAACAAACTACAACCCACTTCTAGCTAGAAATAAGGAAACAAACTTGACTTTGACTAAAGACTTATCATTCCCTCCCTTGAACTAGACTGCATTTGCAGCTAGTTAACATGTGGTAGTTCACACACTCCAAGCCTCCTTCTTAGCTCCCGAAATAACTCCAATTTGAGCGGTTTGGTGAAAATGTCGGCTATCTGCTGCCTTGTACCACAAAACTGAAGCTGTACAACTCCATCATTCACTAGCTCTCGTAAGAAATGGTAGCGCACATCAATGTGCTTGCTCCTGCCGTGCATCACCGGATTCCTCGCCAACTTAATTGTTGAGCTATTGTCACAAAGGATGACAGTACTCTCACTGTCCATGTAGCCAATCTTCTTTAGCACCTGTTGCATCCATATTGCTTGACAAGTACTTCCTGCAGCTGCAATGAATTCAGCTTCGGTTGTGCTTAGTGTTACGATCGGTTGCTTTCGAGAAGACCAAGTCACAACTGCTCCACTTAGCATAAAAACATAGCATGAGGTGCTTCTTCTATCTTCCACGGATCCAGCATAATCGTTGTCAGTAAAACCAATCAACTTCTGACTTCCTCCTCTTCTGTAAAGAATGCCAAACGTTGTTGTACCTTGCAAGTAACGTAGAACTCTCTTGGCTACCGAATGATGAACTTCTATAGTACTTGACATATACTTGCTTAATAAGCTTACTGCATACATTATATCTGGTCTTGTAGCGGTCAAGTACATCATGCTCCCAATCAGCTGCTTGAAGAATGGACCATCCATCTCAATACCATTTTCATCTTTGGAGATTTTGAATCCTGTAACCATTGTATTTTCAACGGAATTGCTATGCTCCATTCCAAAACGCCTCAACACTTCCATCACGTACTTCTCCTGACTGGTGAATATACCACCATCAAACTGAACTACCTCAATACCAAGAAAATACTTTATCTTACCTAAGTCCGTCATATCAAATTCCTGCATCATGGACTCTTTGGACTCAACCATCATATTCTCATCATCTCTGATGTAAATTAAATCATCAACGTACAAGCTAATCATTAAATGTTTACCTTGTTTGTTGACTTTGGTAAACAAAGTTTGCTCGCTGTCCTCCTTCCCAAAACCTTCCTTTTTGAAATATGATTCAATCCGGCTGAACCATGCTCGTGGTGCCTGCTTGAGTCCGTACAAAGCTTTGTTGAGCTTGTACACCTTATGTTCCTCATTCTTTATTTCACAACCTCTTGGCTGCTCCACGTACACATTCTCAGTTAACTTCCCGTGAAGGAAAGTTGATTTCACGTCCAGCTGAAACACACACCATCTTCTTTGTGCTGCAAGTTCTAAAATCATTCGAACTGTGTCCATGCGAGCTACGGGAGCATATACTTCTTCATAATCAACTCCGTATTCTTGAGCATACCCTTTTGCAACCAAGGGAGCCTTGTGTTTATCCACTTCTCCGAGCTCATTCAATTTTGTTTTGTACACCCATTTAACTCCTATTCTTTTAGCTCCTTTAGGCAGCTCAATAAGATCCCATGTTTCATTCTTCTCAATTGATCTCATTTCGGCATCCATGGTTGTTCTCCATTTCTCCTCCTTTACTGCTTTGTCAAACGAAATTGGATCAAAATGGACAGCACTAGCAAACAAGGCTAAGTGAGTTTGTACCTCTTCCCCTTCATCTGAAAGACCATCACCAGAGACAAAATCATTCAAATATGTTGGTGCTCTTCTAACTCGGGGTGTCATCGGAGGATCCGCTTCATCTTCTTCATTGTCATCACTAGATTCATCCCTCACCGGAGAAGCTACATTTTCTTCTTCACTACCATCATCAGAATCCTCCACCTCTTCACCGTTACCATCTTCCCATTCCAGATCAAACCTTCTGTCATCTTCAAAGCTCCTTTTCCAATTCCATTGTTCTTCTTCTTCGAAGATGACATCCCGACTAATTATAATCCTCTTAGAGATAGGATTATATAGTCGATATGCCTTTGATTCTTCACTTACCCCTAAAAGAACACAACAATGGCTCTTATCCTCAAGCTTTGTTCTCCGAGCATCCGGTACATGAGCATGTGCTATACAACCAAAGACTCTCAAGTGCTCGACTAAAGGTTTCACCCCACACCAAGCTTCTTTTGGCATCATTTGTTTCACCGATGATGTCGGGCATCTATTAAGAAGATAAAATGCCCAATTCACTGCTTCTGCCCAGAGTTTTCTTGGAACATTCTTCTGAACCAATAAGCTCCTCACCAAATTCATCATGGTTCTGTTTTTCCGCTCAACAACTCCATTATGCTGCGGTGTATATGCATAAGTTAATTGCCTCTTGATCCCATTTGTTTCACAATATTCTTTGAACTTATTTGATGTGAACTCACCCCCACGATCTGTTCTGAGACATTTAATGGGCATCAATGAAGCAAATAAAATACCTCTTGCTGCCCTCTGAAACTGGAGATATTGGGCCGTAAATATCAGCGTGAACGAGCTCCAACTTTGATGATGCTCTCCATGTACTTTTATTTGGGATTACATCTTTATGTTGTTTCCCTTTCAAACAATTGCTGCACGTAATCTCACCCTCGGAAAAACTTGGCAAGCCCCTCACCATGCCATTTGTTTGCAAAGTCTTCAATCCTTTGTAACTGAGATGACCGAATCTTTGATGCCATAAATGAGCCACGTCTTGAGTGATTACTTGGAGACACTCTTCATCTCTTTCCTATTTGACTGATCGAGTGTTCGATAGCAACACAAACATTCGATTGGCAGTCATGGTGGTTTTGAAAATCAATCCCTTTGTGTGGTGATAAATCCGACACATATTTGACTGCATCAGTACAACCAAACCCCTTTCTTGCAGCTGCCCAACATTGAGAAGATTATTCTTCAATCCCGGTATATAATACACATCCCGTACAAGGTGATTCACTCCTTTTACGGTCAATCGAACACTTACCTTTCCAACAACATTCATGCTTGCATAATTCCCCAATCTTACCACCTTGTTGAACCCCTTTTCTAAATTACAGAAGAGAGATGAATCATCACACATGTGATTGCTACATCCAGAGTCAGTAAACCATACGTCGTCTCAATCACCTCCAAGCGTATCGGTATATGCCATTAGCACCATCTCTTCCGATTCATCCAAATTTGCATAATTTGCTTGGCACTCATACTGAAAGTGTCCAAGCTTATGACATTTATAACACTCAACTGTATCTTTGCTCCAGTTTAGGCAACCCCTGCCTCTACCTTATCCTCGGCCTCTTCTGAAAGCAGCTTTTCCCCGTCCTCTTCCACCATAGCCTTCATGAGTCACTTCCAAAGCATGTTCTTCTCCTCCATCTCCTTTGAATTTTTGCTCATGAACGAGCAGAGAACTTTGCAAGGCATCCGGTACATGAGCATGTGCTATACAACCAAAGACTCTCAAGTGCTCGACTAAAGGTTTCACCCCACACCAAGCTTCTTTTGGCATCATTTGTTTCACCGATGATGTCGGGCATCTATTAAGAAGATAAAATGCCCAATTCACTACTTCTGCCCAGAGTTTTCTTGGAACATTCTTCTGAACCAATAAGCTCCTCACTATATTCATCATGGTTCTGCATTTCCGCCCAACAACTCCATTATGCTGCGGTGTATATGCATCAGTTAATTGCCTCTTGATCCCATTTGTTTCACAATATTCTTTGAACTTATTTGATGTGAACTCACCCCCACGATCTGTTCTGAGACATTTAATAGGCATCAATGAAGCAAATAAAATACCTCTTGCTGCCCTCTGAAACTGGAGATATTGGGCCGCAAATATCAGCGTGAACGAGCTCCAACTTTGATGATGCTCTCCATGTACTTTTATTTGGGATTACATCTTTATGTTGTTTCCCTTTCAAACAATTGCTGCACGTAATCTCACCCTCGGAAAAACTTGGCAAGCCCCTCACCATGCCATTTGTTTGCAAAGTCTTCAATCCTTTGTAACTGAGATGACCGAATCTTTGATGCCATAAATGAGCCACGTCTTGAGTGATTACTTGGAGACACTCTTCATCTCTTTCCTATTTGACTGATCGAGTGTTCGATAGCAACACAAACATTCGATTGGCAGCCATGGTGGTTTTGAAAATCAATCCCTTTGTGTGATGATAAATCCGACACATATTTGACTGCATCAGTACAACCAAACCCCTTTCTTGCAGCTGCCCAACATTGAGAAGATTATTCTTCGATCCCGGTATATAATACACATCCCGTACAAGGTGATTCACTCCTTTTACGGTCAATCGAACACTTACCTTTCCAACAACATTCATGCTTGCATAATTCCCCAATCTTACCACCTTGTTGAACCCCTTTTCTAAATTACAGAAGAGAGATGAATCATCACACATGTGATTGCTACATCCAGAGTCAGTAAACCATACGTCGTCTTAATCACCTCCAAGCGTATCGGTATATGTCATTAGCACCATCTCTTCCGATTCATCCAAATTTGCATAATTTGCTTGGCACTCATACTGAAAGTGTCCAAGCTTATGACATTTATAACACTCAACTGTATCTTTGCTCCAGTTTAGGCAACCCCTGCCTCTACCTTGTCCTCGGCCTCCTCTGAAAGCAGCTTTTCCCCGTCCTCTTCCACCATAGCCTTCATGAGTCACTTCCAAAGCATGTTCTTCTCCTCCATCTCCTTTGAATTTTTACTCATGAACGAGCAGAGAACTTTGCAAGGCATCCACAGAGAGTTGATCTATGTCCTTGGCTTCCTCAATGGAACAAACAATATAGTTCCATTTATCAGTAAGTGTTCTCAAAATCTTCTCAACAATCTTGACATCACTCATATCTTCCCTATAATTCCTCATGTCATTTGCAACCGTCATTACTCGATCAAAGTAATCATTTATCGATTCTCCCTTCTTCATTGCCAGAACCTCAAAGTCCCGGCGTAGACGATTGAGCTGAGCTCTCTTCACTCGAACATTACCTTGACACTTCATCTTCATGGGATCCCATAGCTGTTTAGATGTCTCCTTCTGCGTAATCGTCTTCAGAATTGACTTGTCAAGTGACTGAAACAAGTAATTCTTAGCTTTCAAATCCTTCAGCTTTATCTCCTCCAGGTTCTGTTTTTGCGTAGGCGTCATCCCATCCATATTCGTAGGCTGGCTGTAGCCCGATTCGACAACAACCCAATACTCCTTGGATCGGAGAAGATTCTCCATGACCATGCTCCAATGATCGTAGTCACCATCGAACTTTGGAATGGACGCTGAAACAAAGTTTGCTTCTGAACCCATCTTTCTCAAGTCACGCTCTGATGCCAGATTGTTAGATGCAATAAGAATTCAATAGAAAACAACTAACAGTACTGGGAATGACTTGTTTATTCTTTGTGAAATGCTGTAAAATAAATAGGGAATAAAATGAACGTGCAGTAACAAACTACAACTCACTTCTAGCTAGAAATAAGGAAACAAACTTGACTAAATCAATTCAACAAACTATCCTAAAAACTAGGATTCTTATTTGACTAAAGACTGATCACTCTCAATATATTTGAATGCTTATTTTCCAGAAAGATGATGATTGTCAATTCTATCACTAGGATGATGAATTGTTTTATGAAAACAAGTGGAATCAATGATTGATGCAGGTCGCTATGAGTGTAAAAAATTGAAAGTGGATATGAAGAAATACAATATAGAGTTGTTTGCGAAGGCAATTAGCAACAAAAAGATTATGAAACTCAAGCTGAAGGCTTCAAATGATCAGAAGAAATTTAAAGCACTCACCTATCTTCTTGTTGCATCTAGCATCTTGGATTTTTTTTTCTTCTGTAATGTACAAGTATATCTTCTTGTTGCATCTTGTAACCTTTTGATTATCAATGCAAATAAATTGAAAATTGTTTTCCTTTCCTATATGTAGTATTTGTACTAAAGTTTATATCATATTTTCCTATTTGTGCTAAATTTTGATAAACAAAATGATGCATTATTTACCTTATATGTAGTTAAATGATGCAATATATGTAGTTAAATGATGTAGTGTAGTCTGCACTATCCGCTTCACTTAAATGATACAATATTTGCTTACCAAGTAGGTTATACACCAGATAAGATGAATTGAATGTCAACTATATTAAACATCAGATAATTTGATTATGATTAAGCATAAATTATGGAGGAATTAACTTCCCATCCCCGACTCAAACCCGACATCCCCCAAAATTTCTTAATTCTAAAATTGTCTTTGAAAAAAATTTAAAATAAGTGAAAAAAATTTAAATTATTGAAAAATTTGAAATTTTTGATAAAAAATAAAAGAATTTGAGTAATAAATATGAAGAATACCAAAATTTTCAGAAAAAAATTTAAAATTTTTGAATTGATTTTTTTTCACTACTAAAAATTTTGAAATTTTTGAGACACTGAAAATTTCGAAATTGCAAAAAAAAAATTTAATTTCTTTTTAAAATTCCGCTATTCTTCAAATATTTTTCCAAAAATTTTCATTTTCTATCGGAAATATTGAAATTTCCGATAAAAAGTCGGAAAATCGGAAATTTCTAGTACATACTCCATATTTTTGGTAAAAACAGATAAATTTTATAAAAAAACGATTTTTACAAAAGGATATAATGATAAAAGTGTTCTAAATGGGAGGGTGTCAGGTCTAAGTGGGGGGTGTCAAGTTAAATGCTCCAAATTATGCATTACATCGACTAGTTCAAAATAAACACATTAAGTGCATTACATTTAACATTCCCAAAAATAGCACATTAGGTGCATTACAATCGTAATAGCATTACACACATAACTACAAGGTTCCAAATTGTATTATACTGAATTACATCCCATGTCTCTATTTTGGCAATGCATGTTCCTCATTTGGTTAAATTCACAACTACCCTATTCATTAGATAATTTCTAATTCGCTCACACATAGTTAATAGATTTATCCCTAGCCTGCAACAATGTACTATTTAAAGACTCACTAATGTTATTCATCAGTACATCACACTTTGGTAAAAACTAAACGCATGCTTACACCACAGTTTGGTAGGAACACCCATAAGCTATTCCCAAACCTTCTTATCCAACTGCCTTAACTCACACATCTTCTTCTCCCAAGCTTGGTAGTAGGTTGACTTTGCAGTCCCATCATAAAATCTCTTATAACATAGCCTCCCCTAAATCTTTTTTAAAATTGACATACAAATGTCTTAGACATATTCTATTCTTAATGAACTCAAACATCTCCTCAACAACCACAAGACCATGCATAAGAAACACAATCATTTAATTCATACCCTGCACATATGGACAAACTATACATTATGCATACCCTGTACAAATAAACATTACTGATACCTTTTGTTCATTTGGTATAAATACATATATTCTACGTTGACTAATATCTTCCATAAGCTACTGTAAGAACCACCCCCAACTTTCCTTTGTCTTAGTCTCCACAACGCTAAATGCTAATGGAAAGTATTGGTCATTTGGATCCCTAGACACAACAATAATTAATTGACCACCATACTTTGTTTACAAATGACATCCATCCACACCAATAAAGGGTATGCATCCATTAATAAATCTTTCTTGCAGCCATCAAAACAGAAATAGGAAATATAAAACCTTAGTGGAATGGTAAGAATTGGTCTCTCCACGTTGATTTTCACATCATTTCCACTACTTTACTTCTTAAGTTTTGCAGCATAACTCCAAAACAATGAATATTTTTTAGATGGGTCACATTCAATAATTTCTTCAACTATATTTTTGGCCCGAAATGTTCTTCCTTTTAAGATCCCCAATGAATATTTCTTCTAGTTCTGTCATTAGATATGATACCTTAACCTTCCCACTTGACTATCTATTTTCAACCATAACCTTGGATACCTACTTTAAGTTAGCTGACTTGTTATTCAAAACTCTAGCACATGTGTGTGTCCTCACCATGTCTTTATTTGATAGGTGTATTTGTCTCCCACTTTACTACAAAGTAATAAAAAAACCACATTTATCCCTACACTCCGCCATAATCCTATAACTTTCATTTTTCACAAACCTAATCTCTCTACCATCCAAAATTGACCAATCTCTAATAACATTCTTAAATTCAACAAGTGAGTTGAACTCCATACCTAGTTTAAACTCATAGTCTTTGTTGAGCAAATATCTTATAAACTTCTCATATTTGGGCATTCTTTCATTGTCACTATCATATGGGTATGAGCTACCAAATTATTCACTTTCATAGTCGCCGTCATCTTCTACACACCTTGAATTATTTGGTTTCCCATCCATTCTTAAACTCCAGCCATGACACTTTGAGGAGCAACCAGACTGATTTTTTAAGGAGATTTTACAATAGATCCAATTTTGTTAGATTTTAACTTATATCTATATTTCCTACCATGTGGTTGACCAAACTCAACAACCACAAAGCCTTCATTATTTTCATTAGCTCTTTATTCTTCACTATCATCAAATTTTATCCCTCCATCATCATCATCATCATCAATGCTTTCATCACTTCTTCATCAACATCTACATATTTTGGAATGAGCACTCAATTCTAAAATTCCTCAACTTTATGCTCCACCCATATATGTCCATCAATATTGTTAGAAATAGAATGATTAGCAACTTCTACAACATCAAAATCATCATTCAGGTGAAAGAAACCTTTATCAATCCATTCAATCTTTCTCCACATTCTAACTTCACTACCATCTTAACCTCATTCTTTTACTAAAATCAGAGCTTCAAAATACGACCATTTGTCTTAATCTTCCCCACTAACGCTTGTTTCAACTCCTCCACTTGTAAATGGTTATCTACTTTTGTTTTGGTTAAATAATTTCACTAATTGAATTATTTTAATGTTTTAGTAATTAGGAAAAAAGTATATGTTAGAAATAATATTAAAAATATGTTTCATGCCATGTGGATATATATTAAATAGAAAAAAAAATCAATGTGTACATGCCACGTAACCCAGTATGTTGACCAAATCTATCCAGGGACCAAAATAAAGGAATCTTATAAGGGTAATGATGGAATCTGTGTTTTTTTTACATTGTTGTTTTTCGAATTCGCCTAATTTGGCCGAAGAAATGGATATTAACCCTTTGAAATTTATTTCATAATAATGTAAAATTTTGAAATCCCAAAACCTTGTGTTGGTTAAAATTAGTTTAAGAGTAGTCGGGAAAATTAGATTTGTTTTTCTAAAAGCATACTACAATTGAAGTTATTACTACAATATACAAATACTTTTTACAATATATATGAATGAAATAGAAAGAAAAAAAAGGAAAAACTACACTCACTTTTCTTGAGGTTTGTTAAAATATGATACTCAGACCTTCTCTAGATTTAAATATGCCCTAACCTTATTTAAACTTACATATATCAACAAAATTGTTTATTGACAGACAAAAAATTGTAGATAAATGTTATATATATCTACAATTTTTTACTGTCACTAAACACTAAAATAGGCGAATAGATCTCGGAAGAGGTTAGCGCATACTTTAAAACTAGAGAAGGTTTTAGTGTCATTTTAATAGACCTTATGGGAGGTGATTATAATTTTCCCAAAAAATAATCATTGTAAGCTAGAGATTTACTTAATATTATAAAATTTTAGCAGTGTTAGTTCTTGCATTTGATTTTGCAAAATCTATCAACAAAAAAAGTTAAGGTAGCCTATCATATACTCCCTCCGTCTCACAATGAGTGACTCATTTAAAATAACAAAGTGTCCCAAATTGAATGACTCATTTCAATTTTCAATTCACTTTTTTCAATTTTCCCTCTAATTAATATTATTTTCATCATTCTCAACACTTGACAATAGGTACTTTAGTAAAAATATGATTTTCTCTCTTTCAATTATTCATTTTTCTTAATTTGTGTTAAAGGATCAACTGAGTCACTCACTATGTGAGAGAGGGAGAATTAGATTACTTACTTTAACCGCTTAATGTTCTTTTTACATTTAGCTTTATGTGGCTATGTCGTGAGTGAAAAATAAATAAATGGCTTATAAATTTTAATGGTAGTTGATAACTAAGGTATATATTCCCACCAATAAGGTTGTTTATAAAGATGTATTTCAAATGATATAAGATTTAAATGTAGGGGGTTGCTCTTTCTACCCTTAAGGGAACGATTCACATCTCTAAAATTCTGAAAATATTTTTGCTGTATTTAGAGATACATTTTCAGACGCACATAAAATGACACCAATAAAGACATTGCATATAAGACACCTCTGTTTTATCTAAAAAATATTCGAAGATGTATCTCCGAGTTTTTAAGATGTATTTCTGTAAGGTGTTGCTACCCTATAAACAATATTTCTCCTTAAAAAAAGAAGATAGTCATTTACATGCATGAATACCATGGGCTTTTTATTAAATGGGAAATTTTGTATCTGTCGCACTGCATTATTGGCAGTGATAACACTAAAATACATAGTGTTATTGTACCATATATTGTAGTGTTATGCTGATAGTTTGTGTATGTTTCAAGTACTTTACAAGTAAAGTCAATGCACGAAGAAATCAGACAAAAATGATGCAAGACGGAGAAAATATGGCAAAAATACATTGGTGACAACCTCCATGGTGTCTGCCATGGTACTAGCCATGACTATGCAGTTATGAGATCCACCAGAGAGAGAAAATGAGCAAAGAGACGTAGTCAAGGACCCATAGCGCCCGCTGCAGGGGACATGGCGCCCGCCACACATTGCCAGCCAGCTACGATCTTCAAATTACACTTATGGCGACATGGGTCAAATTACACGTAGTCAAGTTCAAACTTTTTTAGTTTTAAGCATAAATTCACCATTGTAAAGTAGTAGCTTTCCCACATCGAGGAACTACTACACCTTAGTGCTTTTAGGTTTTTGTTGTGTGCTTCGATCAAACAATCTTGTCGGCATTTGAAGTTTAATTCAATTTATTTCCAGCTTTACGTTTCAGGTTCATTTAAGTTACAATTGCTTTACTTTTCAGCTTTTATTTTAAGTCTTTTACAATTCATACCTTATCGTTTTATTTATATTGTTATTGCTCTGAATTCTTGTATTACTCCTTTAATTCATCTACAAACCCTTATCATCTGTTTTAAAGTATTTATCATGCCTATGTTTGAGTTGAACATTTATAATTGCACGTTTATTGTCGTAACCATGTCTGGCTAAATTTATAAAGTCCAGATGTGAGGACCGTTTTTCCGACGGGACTAGGTAAATTAGTTTGGTGTTTAATTTCAAGATTAATTTGTTTTTTTTGTTCCTATTTTTAGTTTTAAAATAAAGAACACTCATGTAATGGTCAACAGTGCGACAGTGTGAGACTCATGCATGAACGTAAGAATTTAATTTAATTTCTAAAAACAGCGACAACTCTTTAGTGATTAATTAGGATTTATTGGTTTTTAAAAATTATTTCGAAATTGTAATATGTGGAGCGACAACATGACTTTTACGGTTTCGAAACATAATACGGATTGCGCGAAATTGAGCCGTATTTTTAAGTTAATAATTTCTTTCGAAAAATATTTTAAGAACCAAAATAAATACCAAAGATTTATTGAGTCCTAGAGGTGTGACTGAAATTACATTCCGATCTCGCTTTTATATTTTCTAAAACAAACTTTATTTTCTTCTTTTAAATTCCCCTTCTCATAAAACAAACAAAATCCGATTTGCCTTAAATTTACGTAGCAACAGTAGATAGCGGTTAAGTTGACTGAAAAGTCTATGTGGGTTCGATATATTTTATATTAATTGATAAAGTTCATGCACTTGCGGATAAGCTACCACACGGGAATCATATCAGACAGCAATTACTTTATTAAAACAAACCCAACATGTCTTCGAAGCTTAGGTGTCTTCTAAGCAATAATGTCCAAAATCCTTCTATATTTAGAGAATAAGCAGTATAAAGATCTCTTCAACAGCGCCACATAGACAACAACATAACATAAGTCATAATGCTAAATTATATCAAGGTCAGCATTAAAGTTTTTTAATTTAATATAATGAAGAAGAAACACACAAGGCAAATGAAAAATTCGGATTACTTATATTAACATTTGTTAATAAAAAAACACAAAACATTACTCTTGGCATACCTCATTAACTTTTTATGGAGATACATCTCCGAAATTCAGAGATGCATCTTCGAATATTTTTTGGACAAAATAAGGGTGTCTCATTTGCAACATCTTTGTTGGTGTGATTTTTAGTGTATTCGAAGATGTATCTAGATTTACCGTTTCTTTTAGTTTATTCCATATTATTAGGATTTTATCTGTTTCTAGTTTATTTGTTATTGGTTGGGTCATTCCATGTGTTGTCGAGTCTTTATACGTTGTTTTATGTTGTTTATTGATTCTCCCATTTTCCTGAGCCATACCAAAAATTTTGTGAAAATTTTGACTTCGAAACACTATGCATCTTTTGAAAGTTTTAGGCTACAAATGAAATTAAGGTTAGATTGTGGACACTTGGGAAAACTCCACAAGATCGGTATCATTTGAACACCTTAAGTCTCCCAATTGTGGAGACCGGTTTGAGTACTTATCATGTCGTAGCCTTGAATTTTTACCCCTTAGTAGTCCTTAAGTAGTTTATTTAGCAGTCAGCACCATCCTAAGCATACAATACGTAGGAAGTTGATGCATCTCAGGGTTAAAAAGAAGGAAAAAGAATAAAAATGAATAAAAATGAGTGTTCCTTCTAAGTTAGGTGAACCTCACCCGGTCACTTAGCCCAACGGTGCTAATTCTTTTGTTTATTAACACTTAAGCCAACGTGCAAGAAAAAGAAGGGAAAAAATAATGATAATGAGATCATAGTCACTAACAGGTTATCCTATTATGAGTGAGTAAGGATAATAGACTTAATGTGATTGCACTAGAATGAAAGAGGACGAAAAGGGGATGAGTGGGTTAGGCTTAGGCATGATGACATAATTCATTTTTGATTATATAGGAGGGGGGCTTATGACCACACAACTTCGGAATTGTGTTCTTATGACATCCTTAGTACGCGAGCTAGTACGTATCAACATAAATCTTAGCCGAATTGGAGTTTGTAACTTAGAATTAGTATTCATATGCTATTGTTTTTCATTGAGTCTTGATACTATCTACTGCAAAATTTTCAAAGTCTTTTTCATATGTGTAGTAGTTTGCTTGAGGATAAACAAATGTTTAAGTATTGGGGAGTTTGATAACACTAAAATACATAGTTCATTTTGACTTGATTTGCATACGTTTTAGTGTCATTGTACCATATTTTGTAGTGTTATGCTGGTAGTTTCTGTATGGCAAAAATACACTGGTGTTAATCTCCATGGCGCCTACCATGGTACTAGCCATGACTAGGTAGTCATGGGATCAATCCGAGAGAGAAAAGGAGCAAAGAGACCTATTCAAAGACCCATGGAGCCCGCCACACATTGTTAGCCAGCCACAATCTTCAAATTACACTTGTGGCGACCGCCACAGTGCATGGTGCCCGCCATGCACTTCGTGTCCTAAAAAAGAGCAACAGAAAACAACTCAGTCTTTCCTCATTCCACCATATTTTCTCCCACGACTTCCACACATTTTAACCTCATATTATGCACTTGTAACACTATAAATAGGTAGTTTATTAGATTTTTAGAATCCAAGTCTTGTGCAAGTTCAGAGTTTTTTAATTTTAAGCAGAAATTCACCATTATAAAGTAGTAGCTTTCTCACATCGAGGAACTACTACACCTTAGTGCTTTTAGGATTTTGTTGTGTGTTTAGATCAAACAATATTTCTGTCATTTGAAGTTTAATTCAATTTATTTCCAGCTTTACGCTTCAGGTTCATTTAAATTACAATTGCTTTACTTTTCTGCTTTTATTTTAAGTCTTTTACAATTCCTGCATTATCATTTTATTTCTATTGTTATTGCTTTGGATTCTTGTATTACTCCTTTAAATCATCTGCAAACCCTTGTTATTATTTGTTTTAAAGTATTTATCATGCCTCTATTTGAGTTGAACGTTTATAATGACATGTTTATTTTCGTAACCATGTCCGGCTAAATTTATAGAGTCTGAGTATGAGGATCTTCATTCTGACGGGACTCAATAATTAGTTGGGCGTATAATTTCAATATTAATTTGTTTTTCTGGTTCCGATTTTTAGTTTTAAAATCAAAAAGGTTTTGCGCGAAAACGAACACACTCAAGTATTGGTCAACAACACGACAATGTGAGACTCCTGCTCGAACGTAAGAATTGGATTTAATTTCTAAAAACAGTGACAACATTTTAGCGATTAATTAGGATTTATTGGTTTTCAAAGAAAAATCATAATTGTAATTTATGGAGCGATAACATACTTTTATGTTTTCGAAACATAATACGGGTTGTGCGAAATTGAGCATTGTTTTTAAGTTAATAATTTATTCCGAAAAATATTTTAAGAACCAAAATAAACGCCAAAGATTTATTGAGTCGTAGATGTGCGGCTAAACTTACATTCTGGTCTCGCTTTTAAATTTTCTTAAGCAAGCTTTATTTTCTTGTTTTTAATTCCCCTTCTCATAAAATAAACAAAATACGATTTGCCTTAAATTTACATGCAACAGTAGATAGCGGTTAAGTTGACTGGAAAGTCTTTGTGGGTTCGGTATCTTTTATATTACTTTAATAAAGTCCTTGCACTTGCGAATAAGCTACCACACGTGAAGCACATCAAGTTTTTGACGCCGTTACCGAGGACTTTTATTTAGTCAACATCGTAACTCAATTGTTGCACCGTATAGATTAAAGAATTTTATTTTATTTTTATCGATTTAATGCCCAACACTCGCTCTCACAAAGAGAAGTTAGAACAACCGATCTCTGAAATCGAGTGTTACATTCATCTGAAATGCCAAATACATGAACTTAGAGTCATATATGAACCCATGGATGAAGCTAATAACCGTTCATTCAAGGACTATGCAGTTTCGTCTCAGTACAAACCGCACTCAAGCATTATTCCACCTGCAATCCAGGAAAACTCTTTTGAACTGAAACCATATCTTGTGCAAATCATGTAACAGAACCAGTTCTCTGGAAATCCCACTGAGGACCTAAATATTCATTAATCAGTGTTTGTATAGTATGCAGACACATTCAAGAGTAGTGGTGAAAATCTAGAAGCCATTAGACTACGTTTATTTCCATTTTCCCTAAGAGATAGAGCCAGAACATGGCTACAGTCTCTACCCGCAAACTCAATCACCACTTGGAATGAACTCGAGAGGGTATTCTTAGCCATATATTTTCCACCAAACAAAACGACAGTGTTAAGAAATCATATAACTACGTTTAAACAAACTGAAGGAGAATCACTTTTTGATGCATGGGAAAGATATAAAGATATGATAAGACTATATCCTCATCATGGATTAGAACAATGGCTTATAATTAATACTTTCTACAATGGTCTACTATATAACACCATAAGGGCCATAGGTGTTGCTACTGGTGGAGCCTTAATGAATAAACCCTTCAAGGAAGCCTACCAACTTATCGGGAAAAACTTGGCTCAGAATCATTACCAACGGGGAGATGAAAGAGTTCAAGTCGAGAAAACCCAACAGAAGGGAGGAATGTTTGAAGTCAATGGATTTGATCACGTAAATGCTAAAGTTGGGGCACTTACCCAAAAGATCAACAATCTTACTATAACCACTCCAGCCATTGTAGTTGTTGTAGCCCTAAAATGCGAAATTTGTGAAGTCCAAGGACATATGGCCACTGATTGCCAAATCTTGACTGGAACTACACCAGACCATGTCAATTATGCACAAGGAAATCCGTATTCCAATACTTATCCTCCTGGGTGGAGGAATGATCCCAACTTTTCTTACAAGAAAAATAACATGTTGTTTGCGCCAAGTCATCCACCTACAAACACTCCAAGTTATCAAAAGGGAAATGTTGTTGCTCCTCCTACTTCTAGAAAGTCAAACTTAGAACTTATGATGGAAAACTTCATTGCATCCAAAACCCAACAGAACAAAGAGTTCATGAATCAAAACGTTCATACTAACGAGCTGGTAAAACAATTAGTAAATAAGGTTGAAGCCATGTCTACGCATAACAAGATGTAACAAGATGTTGGAGACTCAAATCTCTCAAGTTGCCCAACAACAAGTAGCCACTGCTGCTCCACTTGCCACATTTCCAAGACAACCTCAACCAAATCCTAAGGGACATGCAAACGTTATCACACTATGAAGTGGGACAGAGTTAGATGGACCAGTAGACCCAAGAGTTAAAAACCCTATGATGTATAAGAGAGTAGAGGACGAACTTGAAAAGGTTACTGATGAGAATCAAGTAAGAAAAACAATAGTTGAGGAATAAGAGGCTATCACTAATAAGGATGCCATTGAGAAAGAGAAACCTTATGTACCTCCACCTCCCTATGAATAAAAGATACCATACCCTCAAAGACTAGCCAAAACCAAGAATGAAGGTAAATTTAAGAAATTTATGGAGCTTCTAAAACAACCTCATGTTACTATTGCTTTCACTGAGGACATTACTCAAATCCCATCATATGCTAAGTTCCTAAAAGAGATCATGTAGAAAAAGAAGAAACTTAAATATGACAAGACATTTACACTCACCGCAGAGTGTAGTGCCATTATCCAAAACAATCTGCCACCTAAATTAAAATACCCTGGTAGTTTTTCTATTCCATGTGTCATATGTAAGTTTGTCATTGACAAGTCATAATGTGATCTCTGAGCAAGTGTCGGTTTGATGCCTCTTTCCGTTTGTGCAAAACTTAAGTTAGGAGACTTGAGACCTACTAGAATGTCACTTTAATTGGCAGATCGTTCAGTTAAATACCCTGTGGGAGTGCTAGAAAATATTCCAGTTTGCATTGGCCAATTTTATATCTCTATTGATTTCATAGCCATGGCTATAAAGGAAGACTCTAATATACCCATCATTTTAAGAAGACCTTTCTTAGCCACATTCGGTGCGATAGTAGATGTGAAAAGAGGGAAGTTAACATTTGAGGTAGGAGAAGAGAAAATTGAATTTATCCTTTCTCAATTTCTAAACACCCCAGCTATAGACGACACTTGTTGCTTTATAGACATCATTTACGAATGCATACAAGAATTACCATATACACCTCCTCATCCAATCACAGAATTAGTAGAATTTCCAAACAAAGAAATGAAAGATGAAGAGGAATACCATAACCGATACGTGGATGATAACCTAAGAGAATGCTTAGAACTTACACCTGATCCTATGTCGAACCCTAAGAAAACATTAGTAGAACTTAACGTTATGCCCAAGAATCTAAGATATGAGTTTCTTGATGAATGACTTGATCGCCCGATCATAGTTAGTGCCAATCTTAATGATGAAGAAACCAAGATACTTTTGATCGTGTTAAGGAAATATCCTGTAACTTTAGGTTCTAACATCTCCGATCTAAAAGGGATAAGCCCCTCGGTGTGCATGCACAAAATTATGTTAGAAGAGCACTATAAAACCTTTAGAGAGCATCAGAGGATGATCAATCATATCATGAGCGGTGTAGTGAGAAAGTAAGTACTAAAATTGCTAAAAGATAGAATAATCTATCCAATCTCATACAGTCAATGGATTAGCCCAATGCACGTCATCCCTAAGAAAGGAGGTATTACAGTTGTAAAAAACGACAAGGGAGACTCTGTAGCTAATGGCACAGAAACTGGATGGCGTATCTGTTTAGACTATAGGAGGCTAAACAAAGCAACCTGAAATGATCATTTTCCCTTTTCGTTCATTGATCAAATGCTTGAACGTTTAGCTAGACATTCGTACTTCTATTATTTAGACGGATACTCAGGATTTTTCCAAATTACGATTCACCTGTATGACCAAGAGAAAACAGCTTTTACATGTCCATATGGAAATTTTGCCTACCGTTGAATTCCATTTGAACTATGCAACATTCTAGATATGCATGATGGCAATATTCGCAGACTTCTTAAATGACATCATTGAAGTTTTTATGAATGATTTCTTCGTATGCGGATCTACTTTTGAATGATGCCTAGCTAACTTATAAAAAGTTCTGGAAAGATGCGTAAAGGTCAACATAGTACTAAATTGGGAAAAATGTCACTTCATGGTAAAGAAAGGCATAGTCCTGGGACACATCATGTCTGAAAGAGGAATTAAGGTTGATAATGCTAAGATAGAAGTCATAGAGAACCTCCAACCACCTTTAGAGAGGTCAGAAGCTTTCTTGGACATGTTGGTTTTTACCGATGCTTTCTAAAAGACTTCTCTAAGATTACTAAACCTTTAACCGATCTTCTGATGAAAGATGTTGAATTCATATTCGATGAAAAATGCCTCGAATCTTTTAATCTCCATAAACATGCATTAACCTCTGCACCTATCATGCAACATCCTGATTGGAGTCAACCGTTTAAGATTATGTGTGATGTTAGTGACTATGTTGTAGGCGATCTCTTAGGACAACATAAAGATAAGAAATTACGTGTCATATATGTTGGTGTAAGCCCTAAAGGACAATACTTTTGGTACTTGTATTGAATTATATATTAATAATAAAAGGTTTTTTCTTTATTATGTTTGTTTAATAAAGTCCCTAGAATAGTTAGTCCGTTTAATGTATCAAGTGTGACTTAATTATGAGATACCATTAAACATAAGGACATTATTCTTAAAGTATCTGTAGACGAACTTTGTTGTGAAGTGGGATAACATAAAGCATTAAGACTATTGTGTATATAGACTGATGGTCACATCTCATGGATCATGGATAAGGAGTTATCAAGTCTTAAACATATGTATGAATATTAGGAGTAATATTTATACTGGATTAACCCGCTATGAGAATACTACACAAAATGTTATGCAAAGTGTCATAAGTTATTCTCATGGTGATAGTGGTGTATACCACCCTTCGACCTGAAACTACTATGGACCCTAGAAGTAAAGTCGAGTGCTTTATTATTGATCAAATATTGTCCGTAACTGGATGACCATAAAGACAGTTGATGGGTACTCCATGAAGCATGATGAGGGACATGAGTGACCTAGATGGAATTTTCCCATCCTACATAACAAGATAAATGTCTAAGGGCCCAATATTGAACTGGACAAGGATGACACGGTCTATGCCTTGTGTTCAATATAGACATAAGGGCAAAAAGGGTAACTATACACACAACTATTATCACAAAAAGGATTTGTCATATCACATGACATTTTCGTGTCTTGAGTAGCAGTGATGCGTTGTTAGATACCGCTCACTGTTTATTATGTTAAATATGTGATTTAATGTAATTGTCAATGTCGCGAAAACCTACAGGGTCACACACAAAAGGACGGACTGATGAGAGATAGAGTAAATAAGTAACATCGTAAGGTATGGTGCACTTAAGTGAATTGTAGAACATCGTAAGGTACGGTTCACTTAAGTAGAATACAAAATATGGTAAGGTACCACACACTTAAGTGATTTTCGATATACCATAAGATATGGGCCACATACACTTAAGTAGGCTTTTTAGCTTGCAGTCCATACAAGTGGTTCTATAAATATAACCCTTGTGCAAAAGCATTTCACTTGATGAAATTTTGTTTCTCTCTCTCTCACTCACTAAAAGCCTTCATTTGAAGCAGCTAGCACTGAGACTAAAGGAATCTGTTCGTGTGGACTGAGTAGAGGAGTTGTCACCATTCAATGCCCGTGATCACTCCTTAGATTTGCATCAAAGGTTTCAATCACCACAAGAGGTAACGGTTTCTATCATTGATCATTCCAATTCGTAAGGATCACTAAAGGAAATTTTTTATTTTCCGCTGTGTTTTAGATCGCAATTTTCCTTCAGTGGTATCAGAGTCATTTACGAAACCATACATCTGATAGCTGTTTATTTTTTGTATTAATACGATTAAAAGACATAATTAATTAAATAATAAACGAGTAATTAAATTTGGCATCATGTGTGTACGATTTGGATGATTGATGTTGACTATGCTTCGAAATCCGACATTAGTATGGTGAAGCAGCGATACATCGATCGTCCATAGGTTACACAAATGAGATCAATCAATTTATATATATGATATAAGTAATTCTGATGCAAAATATGCTATATATATGATATATTGTTTCTATTTTGGTCATTCAAACACTTAATGATTGTTATTCCTTTGAGTGATCAATGGTCATTTGCTTCGGAATCCGACATTAGTATGGTGAAGCAATGACGTGTTGATCAATCATACTAAAGTATCAATCGAGATGTGTTTGACAGTATGAAATTGTTGCATTAGGGTTCATAACGGTACAATGGTTATGTCGTCAAAGAGTTATGCGATTAGGGTTGTGACTGCACAAGAGTTATGCTTTAAAGTATCAAGTGTTGATGCGAAAAATGACGTTGATTTCAAATGAATTGTTCAATCGCCGAAATTTAATTTGGTTTATTTAATTAACAGAATTTAAATTAATAATAATAATATGTTTATTATTATTGTCTTGTGCTGATCAATTATGGCTTTAGTTTTTCTTTATTTTGTTTTTGGGATTTTAAAATAAGACTCGCGTCCCATCTTACTCCCTCGTATGTAAAACGAGTTTCTTTCATGTAATATAATGTTATGAAGAAAGAGAAGAATACAATATCAAAGGAGGACAACCTTGAAGATCTTGCTTGGAGAAGCTTAGATCGTTATTAGGTTAACTTAGGTTCTCTCATTGGCTTGAGAGAATAATTGCGCTAGGGGCCATGTGAATGTATGTTGATGCATGTGAAAGGCGATTTATATGATAAATAAGTCGGTGAGATCAAAATAATTGAAAATTCCCTCAAATTAAATATTAAGTTTATGCTTTCCAAGTTTTAGCACTCATCAAGACTAGTATCGAATAATGTAGGTTTCACCTACGCGAGGTGCATGTTCTATATTAGTAAGGTACGATAGGATAATTGTAATATCCAATTGCTAAAACAATGGGTCAAACTTAACTAAACAAATTATAATAAGATTGTATACGTTTAGAAGCAAGATTTGGAAATGATCCATATGATGGATTGGAATTAGGAGTTATTCACCCAACTAAAATATTTGAGAGTTATATTAGATACAATTGGAAGGAGTTCCTGCCTAAATAACCTAGTTTTGTGTAATCCGCCTACGCGGACTTAAAACAAAGTGAAATGTGAATCTTAACCCACTAGAAAATCTTCCAACGGGATTTTCGAAATCAAATGGTGAGGGTCATTTATTTTGAGTAAAATAGTGGGAGCATATTTAATTAAAGTCCTAATTGAATATGTTATTTTAATGATACTTATGTTTTCATATTTTTCATGTAGATTACCATGACAACAAACACCTCTAACAACATTTTATGATCAATCCTTGATAAGGAAAAATTGTTTGGGACATATTTTCTAGATTGGCACCGAAATCTGAGGATTATCCTCAAGCATGATAAAAAGTTATATGTCTTGGAGGAACCTGTTCCTGAAGAGGAACCTCCTAGTTTTGAACCTAAGGCAGAAAGAGATGCTTATAAGAAGCACGTCGATGATGCCAATGAAGTTGCTTGCCTCATGCTAGCTACCATGAACTCGGAGTTGCAAAAGCAACATGAGAACATGGCAGCGTTCGATATGACCGGACACCTGAAGATGCACTATCAAGAGCATGCAAGGCATGAAAGGTTTGAAGTTTCAAAAACCCTTTTTTAATGCAAGTTAGTTGAGGGAGACCTTGTAGGTCCCCATGTGCTCAAGACGATTCAGTATGTGGAGAACCTTGAGAGGTTGGGTTTTCCCCTTGGGAAGGAACTTGCGACTGATTTGATCTTGCAATCGTTGCCAGAGAGCTTCAGTCAATTTGTCCTTAATTTCAACATGAATGATATGGACAAAACTCTTCCTGAACTACTAGGCATGTCAAGAACTTCTTAGCAGATTCTGAAGTCAAAAGGGAAGTCCATTCTGATGATCAGAAATGGAAAGAAATAGAACAAAAGACCCACCAAGCAGGATGGTAAAGGGAAAGGCAAGGAAGTTGCCAAAACCAAACCCACTGCTCCTGCTTTGAAGCCTAGTGGAGGCATAGCAAAGGATGCCACTTGCTTCCATTGTGGTAAGACCGGACACTGGAAGAGAAATTGCCTAAAGTACCTGGAAGATAAGAAGAATGGAGTAGAGACTTCAACTTCAGGTATTTTTGTTATTGAAATTAATCTATCTACTTCTACATCATGAGTATTAAATACTGGATGCGGCTCTCACATTTGTACCAATGTGCAGGGGCTAAACAGGAGTAGAGATTTGACAAAAGGTGAAGTTGACCTACGTGTTGACAATGGAGCAAAGGTTGTTGCTTTATCCGTAGGAACTAATGTATTAACTTTACCTAGTTTTTTAATAATTCAGTTAGAGAAATGTTATTATGTACCTGTAATTAGCAAGAATATTATTTCCGCTTCTTGTTTGGACAAGTTTGGTTTTTCATTCATAATAAAGAACAATTGTTGCTCCATTTATTTGAATGATATATTCTATGCTACTGCACAAATGAACAATGGACTATATGTCCTTGATCTTGAAATGCCTATTTATAACATTAATACTAAAAGTATAAAACCTAATGAGTTAAATCCAACTTACCTTTGGCATTGTCGATTAGGCCACATAAATGAGAAACACATTTCCAAACTCCATAAAGATGGACTCTTGGACTCTTTTGATTATGAATCATATGAGACATGCAAATATTGTCTAATTGGAAAGATGAAAAAGTCTTCCATTCACAAGAAAAGGTGAAAGAGCTAACGATCTTTTGGTCCTCATACATACTGATGTTTATGGACCACTGAACATACCAGCCATAAGAGGTTTTCAGTACTTCATCACATTTACTGATGATTTTAGTAGATATGGTTATATGTATTTAATGAAACACAAATCAGAGTCCTTTGAAAAGTTTAAGGAATTCAAGAATGAGGTACAAAACTAACTAGGTAAGAATATTAAAACTCTTCGATCAGATCGAGGTGGTGAATATTTAAGCCTAGACTTTGATGACCATCTGAAAGAGTGTGGGGTCCTATCCCAACTTACTCCTCCTGGAACACCCCAATGGAACGGTGTATCTAAGATAAGAAATCAAACCTTGTTAGACATGGTCTGATCCATGATGAGTCACGCCGATCTTCCAAACTCCTTTTGGGGATATGGACTATTGATAACATCTTACAGACTTAACCGTGTTCCATCCAAAAAGGTTGAGAAGACACCATATGAGATATCGAGTGGTAAGAAACCACATATGTCTTACATGAAGATTTGGGGTTGCAAAGTTTATGTGAAACGACAAATTTTTACTAGGCTTGAGCCTAAATCTGACAAATACTTATTTGTGGGATATCCTAAAGAAACAAAAGGGTATTACTTCTACAATCCTTCTGAGGACAAAGTGTTTGTCGCTCGAACTGGAGTTTTCCTAGAAACATATTTTATTTCTAAAGGAATTAAAGGGAGGAAAATAGAGCTTGAAGAAATTCAAGAATCACAAAGCATTGATACACCTATGGATGAATTAGAGTATGAAGCACAAGTAGTTGTGGAAGAGCAACTTGCTCAAGTAGAACAAGACCAGTGTAGGTCAAGCAGGATACGTCACCTACCTGAGAGATATGGATATCTCATAACTGATCAAGGTGATGTATTACTCATGGATCAAGATGAGCTTGTGACCTACCAAGAGGCCATAATCGGTCCTGAGTCCGAGAAGTGGCTAGAAGCCATGAAATATGAAATGGATTCCATGTACACAAACCAGGTTTGGACCTTGGTAGAGCCTCCTGTAGGAGTTAACCCTATAGGATGCAAGTGGGTCTTCAAAAAGAAGTCTGGCATGAATGGTAAGGTACATACCTATAAGACAAGACAGGTTGTAAAAGGATATAAACAAATTCATGGGGTTGACTATGATGAAACCTTTTCACCAGTTGCAATGCTTAAATCTGTTCGAATTTTACTTGTTATCGCTGCATATCATGATTATGAAATATGGCAGATGGATGTCAAAACTACTTTCCTTAACGCGAATCTTCTTGAGGATGTGTACATGACATAGCCTGAAGGATTTGACATACCAGAAGAAGCCCAAAAGATATGCAAGTTACAAAGATCAATTTATGGATTGCAACAAGCTTCCAAAAGCTAGAATCTTTGTTTTGATGAAACAGTAAAACAATATGGATTCATCAAGAATGAAGATGAGCCTTGTGTCTACAAGAAGGTTAGTGGGAGCATGATTGTCTTCCTGGTATTATATGTAGATGACATATTACTCATTGGAAACGATGTCCCTACCCTGCAACAAGTAAAGACTTGGTTGGGGAAATGCTTTTCTATGAAGGACCTAGGTGAAATAGCCTATATATTAGGAATCAGGATCTATAGAGATAGATCATAAAAATTGCTTGGCCTAAGTCAGAGTACATACATAGACAAAGTGTTGAGACGTTTTAATATGCATGATTCCAAGAAAGGATTCATACCTATGCAACATGGCATGTGTCTATCAAAAACACAATCCCCTTCAACTAAGGAAGAAAGGTATCTCATGAATAAGATTTCATATGCAACTGCAATAGGATCTATCATGTATGTCATGTTATGTACTCGACTAGATGTCTCGTATGCTTTAAGTGCAACGAGAAGGTACCAATCTGATCCCGGTGATGCTCATTGGGTAGATATCAAGAATATCCTTAAGTATTTGAGAAGGACTAAGGACTCATTCTTGATATATGGAGGTTAGGAAGAGCATGTTGTAATTGGGTACACCGATGTCATCTTCTAGACAAATAAGGATGACTTTAGATTGCAATCTGGTTATGTATTCTGCTTAAACGGTGGCGCTGTGAGCTGGAAAAGTTCAAAGCAAAATACAGTTGTTGATTTTACAACCAAGGTCGAGTATATTGCTGCCTCAAGTGCAACAAAGGAAGTTATTTGGATCACAAAGTTCATTAGTGAACTTGGCATAAATCCTAGCATTGTGGATCCCATTGAACACTATTGTGATGACAATGGTGATGTCGCACAAGCTAAGGATCCTAGATCTCACCAACAATCTAAACACATACTTAGGCGTTATCATCTCATTCGAGAGATAATAAATAGAGGAGATGTGAAAATATGTAGAGTATCTACACTTGACAATATTGCTGACCCACTGGTAAAGCCTCTTGCGCAACAGAAGCATGATGGCCATACTAGATCTATGGGTATTAGGGGTATGTCTGATTGGCTCTAGTGCTAGTGGGAGATTGTTGGTGTAACCCCTAGAGGCCAATACTTTTGGTACTTGTATTGAATTATTTATTAATAATAAAAGGTTTTTTCTTTATTATGTTTGTTTAATAAAGTCCCTAGAATAACTAGTCCGTTTAATGTATCAAGTGTGACTTAATCATGAGATCCCATTAAACATAAGGACATTATTCTTAAAGTATCAGTAGTCGAGATTTGTTGTGAAGTGGGATAACATTAAAGCATTAATACTATTATGTATATATATTGATGATCATATCTCATGGATCATGGATAAGGAGTTATCAAGTTTGGAACATAGGTATGAATATTAGGAGTAATATTTATACTGGATTGACCCGTTATGAGAATACTACATAAAATGTTATGCAAAGTGTCATAAGTTATTCTCATGGTGATATTGGTGTATACCACCCTTCGACCTGAAACCACTATGGACTCTAGATGTAGAGTCGAGTGCTTTATTGCTGAGCAAACATTGTCCGTAACTGGATGACCATAAAGATAGTTGATAGGTGCTCCACAAAGCATGTTGAGGGACATGAGTGACCTAGATGGAATTTGCCCATCCTGCGTAACAGGATAAATGTCTAAGGACCCAATATTGAAATGGATAAGGATGACACGGTCTATGCCTTATGTTCAATATAGATATGAGGGCAAAAAGCGTAATTATACACACAAGTATTATCACAAAAAGGATTTGTCAGATCACATGACATTTTCGTGTCTTGGATAGCAGTGATATGCTGATAGATAATGCTCATTGTTTATTATGTTAAATATGTGATTTAATATAATTTTCAATGTCGTGAAAACCTACAGGGTCATATACAAAAGGACGGATTGATGAGAGATAGAGTAAATAAGGAACGCCGTAAGGTACGATGCACTATAAGTGAATTGTAGAACATCGTAAGGTACGGTGCACTTAGGTAAAATACGAAATATGATAAGGTACCACGCGCTTAAGTGATTTTTGCTATACCATAAGATATGGGTCACATACACTTAAGTGGGCTTTTTAGCTTGCATCTCACACAAGTGGTTCTATAAATAGAACCCTTGTGCATAACCATTTCACTTGATGAAATTTTGTTTCTCTCTCTCTCTCTCTCTCTCTCTCTCTCTCTCTCTCTCTCTCTCTCTCACACACACACACACACACACACACACACACACACACACACACACACACACACACTCACTTAAACACTTCATTC
Organism: Lathyrus oleraceus; assembly: GCF_024323335.1. Classification (NCBI taxonomy): domain Eukaryota; kingdom Viridiplantae; phylum Streptophyta; class Magnoliopsida; order Fabales; family Fabaceae; genus Lathyrus; species Lathyrus oleraceus. Next base: position 427,389,516 of record NC_066580.1, read on the forward strand.
GTAGCAGCTAGCACTGAGACTAAAGGAATCTGTTCGTGTGGACTGAGTAGATGCGTTGTCATCATTCAACGCTTGTGATCACTCCTTAGATCTGCATCAAAGGTTTCAATCTCCATAAGAGACAACGGTTTCTATCACTGATCATGTCCATTCGTAAGGATCACTAAAGAAAATTATTTAATTTCCGCTGCATTTTGGAATCACAATTTTCCTTCAATATATTATGCAAGCAATACTTTAGACGCTGCTCAAATTAATCATACCACTACCGAGAAAGAACTTTTAGTTGTAGTGTTCGTAATAGACAAATTTCGTTCTTACATGGTAGGAGCCGAGATCATTATATACATATATCACATTGTCATAAGATACCTGTTAACCAAGAAGGACGTGAAACCAAGACTATTATGGTGGATCTTATTTTTATAGGAATTTCATTTGGAAATATGAGACAAGAAAGGAACCGAAAACATGGTAGCTGACCCTCTTTCAAGGTTAGAGAATTTAAAACCAGACCATGTACCCATAAATGATGACTTTACTTATGATAAACCCGGTCGCGTCAATTGACATCGAAGGGATAAGTTATGATCACTGCCATGAATATCTTAAAGCTCAATACTCAAATGTTGAGGCCGTGATAGATGAAGAAGTTGCCTTAGTGCACAAGAGTGTACCATGGTACACTGACTATGTAACTACTTGGAAGCTAAAGTTCTACCCCTTGATATGACCTACCAACAGAAGAAAAGATTCTTCCATGACCTAAAACATTTTTATTGGGACGAACCACTCATTTTCAAACATGGAGCCGATGGCCTTTTTCGCCGGTGTGTTCCCGAGGAGGAAACATAAAGCATTATAAACCACGGTAATTCTTCTCCTTATGGAGGACACATAAGCAAGTCAAAAACATGCGCTAAAATTCTTCGAATTGGCCTCTATTGGCCCACCATATGGCGCGATGTCCATTATATGGTCATAAACTATGACTATTGCCAACGCACCGGAAACATTTCCATACGTGACAAAATGCCTTTAAACAACATATTAGAAGTTGAGGTCTTTGATGTGTGGGGTATAGATTTTATGGGTCCATTCCCATCTTCAATGGGAAATAAATATATACCCTTAGTTGTTGATTATGTATTCAAATGGATATAGGTCATCGCCTCTCCAACAAATGATGCATGTGTAGTTATTAAAATGTTCAAAAACTATATATTCCCAAGATTTGGAGTGCCTAGGTTAGTCATAAGTGGTGGAGGATCACATTTTATATCTAGGATATTTGAGAAACTCCTACACAAGTACGAGGTAAGACATCAAGTAGCCACGCCTTACCACCCACAAACAAGTGGGCAAGTAGAGATTTCTAATAGAGAGATCAAACAGATTCTAGAAAAGATTGTCGCTACCTCCAGAAAGGATTGGTCGGCTAAACTAAATGAAGCATTGTGGGCATATAGAATGGACTACAAGACACCTATAGGAACTACACCTTTTAAGCTTGTGTATGGAAAATCATGCCACCTACCGGTCGAACTAGAACATAAAGCCTATTGAGCTATAAAGGCTCTAAACATGGATTACCAGGCCACCAGTGGAAAACGGATACTAGATCCCCATGAACTAGAAGAACTAAGGTTAGACGCATATTAAAGTGCCCAAAAATATAAAAAGCGAACTAAAATATGGCAGGATAAGCGTATCATTAGGTGAGATTTCTCGATAAGAGAGCTAATGCTCTTGTTCAACTCCATATTTAGGTTATTTTCAATAAAATTACGTTCCCGATGGTCAGGACCGTTCGAGGTGATAAAAGTTATGCAACCTGGAGCATTTGAAATATTGAGTAAGTCAATATGACCATTTATAGTAAACGGGAAGAGGCTAAAATATTATCATAGTGACGAGGAAATACTTTTCACTATACCAAATGGAAATTGAGTGAGCCACCTGCTAGTTCACCTGAAGAATGAGATTACAAGTACGTCAAGCTAACAACGTAAAACAAAAGCGATGCGTGGGAGACAACCCACAAATTTTGTTTTTCATTTTTTTCTTATCAAAATAAATAAATGGCGAAATTTAAAACTTATTGATTATTCACTAACTTTGTTCATGTGTTTTTATTTTCAGGTCCACTACATTCTCCTTAGTGGATTTTTTCACTAACATTTTTTAGAATGCAGCACGTGGATAACATGAGGATCATTTTCAAGAACGATGCCTAGAGAAGGTGTTACAAAGTCTTAGATGAAAGGATCATATCACCTACCTGATATCTTGACTTCCCATGCCTAGAAACCTTAGGACTCAGAGATAGCGTTCGATACATGTTTAATCAGATCAACTCGGATAGATTCTCAGTTGCGAAACATCCAACTTACCAAAACCTGACCTTAGAGTTCCTAAGCTCTTTTCAATACCACCCTCACATAGGACTAGGACTAGCTAGAGGCTTAGCTACCTTTAGACTTTTTGGACGAGACTACCGACTTAACCAGAGAGAGTTGGCCCAACTCTTAGCATTTCAGCATGGCCCTCATGTTCACACCGAGGTACCCGTCGATGATGACATGCAAGTTGAGTTAGATTTTTTATGGGGTAGGATTATAAGGTATTTTCCACCAGATAATGAGAGAATGAATGCCACCCTGATCCTTAACCTAACCATTAGGTATTTCTAGATGGTTGTAGCCTAGACATTCTTTGGGAAAGTTGAGAACATTGGATCGGACAGTAGAGAATAATTGTTCATTATGTTCAAAGTCTTTCAGTCTCTCCTTATCAATTCTAATGCCTTCTTGCTTATTGGTCTAGATAGGGTTGCTAACCAAAAGATTGAGAACATTTATGTAAACGGTACAATTACCCATATATCCTTAGCTTTAGGCCTACGTAACCAAGTAGGTCACTTGACTCCTATGTGTGGATATAACATACAAGATATAGACCACCGCTTGAATAGAGGTTTAGTGAGGCGTGGGGGCCTAACGAGTTCAAGATAGTAATTCTAAGTGAATTTGTTCACCAATTCACCCTGTCAAACCCTAAAAAGACAAGTGTACACAATCGAGAAAACCGGCGTTACTTACTAGAGGATCAAAACGAGACTCCAACCCCACCCGAGACTCATCCCGCTCCTAAATATCACTTACTCCTTCATCAGACGTATCGTCATCATCCTCTTTTGCAGATCCTACAGACAGACACAATGTTGACTATGAGCTCAACATGCTATAAAGAATAGTTATCTCTCTCTGTCATGCAATTTAAGATCAATCAGATAGATCCGCTAAGCAGATGGACCATTTATTCCAAGAAATACATTCCTTGAGGAGCGTGTTGGGGTATCAAGCTAGACATCGTGACACATGAGTTACGAAGTAGTTTAGTCTGTCTTTCCTCCCGCTTAGGTGGAAACATTGAGGCCAATGTTGATTTTAAGTGTGGGGGAGGAGAAGAAATATTTCCCGTTTTGTTTATGTCTTGTGTTTCCCGTTTTTGTTTAAGTCTTTTGTTTTTTTTCAGTGATTGTTTATCCATTTCACTTTGTTCTCATTAATTTTTAGTTTTTAGGTTATTTAATACTTATTTAAATAATATTTCTATTTCACTTGTCGAGTGGTCGACGTTAAACAAAGCACTGCATGGGAGGCAACCCACAAATTTTTCATTTTTTATGCATTTCCTTTGAAGTTATATTATCTAACTTTAATATTTCATGTTTTCCAAATATTTATGCACCATTAACCATGATACAGGCCCAAAAAGAAAGTTGAGAAGCCCAAAAGATCAAACTTAACACCAAAAATCACAAAAACAAGTGTAAAAGCGTTGTTGCATTGTGTCGCGCTCGCCACGACCCTTATGGCGCCCGCCATGCAGTTGAAAATGGGAAAAATCAGTTTTGCAACCTTCAAACTTCCTATTTACTCCATTATTTCATCTTCTCAACCTCTAACCACCCCAAAAAAATCTATCATTATTCCTCCACCTTTTCACCTTCCACTTACATTTCTATTTAAACCTAACCTTACCATCCCCGTCTTCGCCAGATTCAAACTTCTCAAACCTTCATCCACGCCAAATTTCTCTATATTCCTACCAATGGCTCAAGGAGGAGAACTTGATTTTGATGGAGTAATCTTTCAGGAAGGCAAAGTTGGTCATAGGAAAAAGAGGAAATATGAAGCTCTGTAGAATCGAGAAATTCTCTCAACCAGGTATGCTGATGACTCTTGTCTGCGTGATTTAGGATTATTTTATAATGTTTATTGTATGTTACACAGGTAATTTTAACACATTTTCTTGTATGTAGATACCCTACATATGTTAGATTATCCTTAAAATTCCTTCGTTCTCGAATGTTCAGTAATGAGTACTAGTTAGTTTTCGAATGTTCAATAATGAGTACTAGTATAGTTTCAATCAATTTGTTGATTTGTTGCACTTCCCTCATGGGGAAGGTGTGGTTTGTGAAACACCGTTAGGATTTAATTGGTCACGAGGTATTAGTCAGTTATGGGAGGGATTAACAGGGCAGACTACTGATACTTTTAAGGGTAACCTCTCTTCTTTGATACATAACCCGTCGATGCGTTACTTTTGCCAATTGTTGGCATGCACTATTTTTTGCGAGAAAACTCCAACAAAATCAATGATAGGGAGTTCTTTTACTTATTTGATGTATTCGCACCTGAACGAGTTAACTCGGCCACATTCATGTTGGCCCACATGCACGCGGTTGGCACCGCCTAGAGAGGGCCCATTTCTTTTGGAGGATTAATAACCTCCATAACTCGTGCCATAGGGCTCGGTACAGAGATCGCCATACTAGAGCCTCTTCCCCCGTGATCCCTTGATCTCACTGCCATTAGACATATGCACCTTGTAAGAATCATACATGATGGGAGATTTGATTTAATGATTAATAATGTTGTTGTTCTAAATATTATTATACCATGATTTAACCGCACCGAGGTGCGAAATGGGGACAATTGGTTCTATGACCTGGATGCCAATTCTGGAGTTGAGTCGGGGCCCACGGACATTCCTACAAATGTTGTTGCTGGTGGTAACACTGATGATGAGTATGATAGGAGAGAGCACATCTCTTTCGTATGTAACTCACCCATCCTCATTCTTCACATGGTCATGTTCCACATGCATATATTGCATCATATTTTTCTCACTTTTGCAGGTACTTCCTCCGGAAGTGGACAATATAAAAAGTTATTTCAAGAGATGTGCAGTCAAAGATCTTATGATGATGAACGTGTGTCGCATCCGCGAAAAACAACCGGCGGGCTAAAACAAAACAACACAGAGCCGCCACCGTGCGTTATTTATCCCAAAAGAGGGAAAGGAAACGCTTGAAGTAAACCTGGAAAAGACATGGTCTCGCGACCAAAGAGAATGGGATAGGGAGTCGGTTATGCGAAGGGAAGGTATTAGCACCCCTACGCATCCGTCGTACTCGACGGGATCCACGCTCAGACAGATAGAACAAGGTTCCTAACACAAACATCACACACACACACAACACAGGTGGGAGAAGAGGGGAGAGGGCTCGCTAGGATATCCCATCCTATGCCTACGTATCTCATTTGGAATGAGAATCAGAGCTACCGTAGTTCGGCTCACGCACGCCAAACAAAACAAACACACAAGCAGGCAAACATGGAACCCGAATGCCAATCGCTGGACTTACATCAGCTTCCGAACCAAACAAACCCACACTGGAAACCAGATGCCACTTGATGGACTTATACCGGACTCCAAGCACACAACAATAGGATACGGAATGCCAATCGCTGGGCTTACATCCATCTCCTAACACACACAAGAAGAAACAAGCAACAAGTTACTAAGGAGTCTGGCACTCGAGCCTAGCAACTGTCAAGCAAACACATACAAAAAGAAAAAAGGGTGCCCGGAGAGATCTCGCACGACCTCCTGCCTACGTACCTCATCTGGTATGAGGATCAGGGCAACGTAGTTCCCCTGAACAGGGGAGAAACTTTCTCCTAACCAGAGACTGGGAAATGACCAACTAGAAGGGAGACTGACTCGAGCCTAATAGTTATCATGTATTCCACAATGGTCATAGGTTGAGTTTTCTATCTACTTGCACAGGCTGCAAGCTAATCCTAACCAGGCAAAGCAAAGCATGCAAGCATAATCAAAACAAAGCAAACATTCACAATTAGCACACACCATATACAGACAAAGTGGGCTCACACAAGGGTTAGGCTGCAAAAGCAAACCAACTGTATCAGGTGATGTTAGCTCTTAACCCTAACATTGAGAGTTAGGGTGAAGCAGATGAAATAGGAAGTGAGGGGTGTGCCTCACAACTCTTATCCCTGGCCTGGGAGAGCTTTAGACAAAGGAAGTGTGGGTTCAGAAAGTGGGAACCCTTCTACACTTATGACTGACTCAACATGGATCTTGGGTTAATATCCACAATGCATCAACACCAGTTGTGTGAGCAAAGGGATGACTCAACTAAATAGCAGGAGATGGATTGCACATCTCTTTTATCTGCCAATTGCCTTACTCAAAGGTCTTTTCCTGCTTGGGGACAAAGATAAACAATCACAAGCATTGCCTCTTAAGGAGGACTTCAGACAGGTGTCTGGCCAAGTAACAGGTCAGGTCTTCCAGACTACATGAAGTTAGTGATGCTATACCTCAATTGGTTAAGCAACCAAGCAACAACAAAAGCAAGTTCACAATGAACTATAGCAACTAATGTACCTGAAAACAATCTAACATAATCAGTACATAGCTCAAACAGTCAAACAGACAAACTAAAAGTCAACAGTTAACTGTACACAAGCAATGCATTAAGCAAAGCATAAGTCAATGCTCAACATAAATGACTTAGAGTCCACCTAAAAAACAAACTCAATGTTAATCAACATCAATCAAACAAGCAACTCAAGCCAAGTGAATTAATTCCTCCATGCCATATGCTTTTTGTCCTGAAAACACAACTCAAACATTAAGCACTAACCACTAGGACATGGCCTAGGGTCAAAATGGGAGCAATAAACCAAAACAGAACATGAAAATTATCAAAAATCAAGTTCAATCAAATAAGAAACAAATCCAAGTGGTCTCATATCCATATCATCAACCAATTTCATTTCATACAACCAATAGTGCAAAGCATGCAATTTCAAAGCTCATTGGACCAAACAGAATGAATCAATCCAAACTCAATCAAAAATAATTCAATAAATCCCAAGAAAAATCATGGCTAAACAGCATTCCTAACATGATCATCATACCAAAATTCAGGTCATTTGGACAAGTGGAAGCAAGTCAATTAAATTCATCAAGTCAAGGCAAGGCAAAACAAGCTCATACAAGGCACAAAATCATGCATCAACTTCAAGCAAGCACAAAACAGAATTGGCACAAGATAAATGAATCAAACCAAAGCCATGGCAAACTTCAAGATGTCTAGAATCACTCCACAAAATTTCAAGTCCATCCAATACATATCAAGAATTTCACAAATCATCTAAGATCATGACTCACAAAAAGTCCATAATTGGTCAAACAGAAAGGAAATTCTCAAACAAATTGGAAATGCATCTAACAATTCCATAAAAATTCACAAGACATTCTAAACTCCATAGGTATCAACATGCAAAAATTCAGATCAATTCAAGTTCATATGGCATGCTAATGAAAATCCACAAGTTGGACAAGAAATGGTGTGACACACATTGTCACACCTAGATTCAACAGCTCATATCTCATCAACCAGGAAAGCAAAAATCACAAACTCTATACCAAAAGGTTCATTGAGATGTCTATTTTACACATGCAAAATTTCAAGAATTTTGGATTAAGCATCATCATTTCACAACAAGAATAGCAAGCAATGTACAAGCAAACACATGTGTAAACATTCCCTAAGCCAAAACAAATTCCACACGTGCACAAATCCTGGAAAAATATCCATAAAATAGTAGACATGGCAAGGATCATGGTACAAAAAATCTCATCTCAATTGGACAAATATTCAAGAAGTTATGAATTATTGAATGAGTGAAGAAAATAAAAAAAAAATGTGGAATGGCATATGAACATGTGTAACATATATGAAGAAAAAATGCAAAAGGCCGAAATGGAATTGTCCAGCGTGGGGAATCGAAGCCTGGCCACTTTCAAATTGAGGCGCGCTCAGCATGGACCTGGACACGTGGTCCAGTGCATGAGCCACTAACACCAAACGCCATGCAATGCGCGAAAAGGAAGATTAAACAAGGTTCTGGAACGAAAATCCTAAGGTTTCATCACGTGTTCATCCACCTTCATAGCTCAAGAACAATTTGTTTCAGAAATTTACAAAATCTATATCACTAGAACCGTCTTTCCAAGCACATTACGAATCTAAACTCATTTTATCCTAATTCTTCCTAAATCAAGAGATTCGAAGGGAAACTTTTTGGTGCATGAAACTTCTAATCCACATAACTCGTTCATTTCTTCATGGATTTCAACGATTCAACTTGCAGATTAACCTATGTTCCAAGATCTACCAAAAGCATCTATTGATTTCAAGAATTGTTAAGGTCGAAAACTAACCTTCAAGTGATGACAGAACTGAATTCGATGCTTTCTGGCTTGGAAATGCTGAAACAGATGCTCTCCAGCTCTCCTATGATGCTTTGGATGAAAGCTTTGATGTTAATTATGCATTATCTTGATGAAAACTCAAACTGCCATGGATGAGTTCACTTGCAACAGTCCACGATTTGACTTGAAAATGATGATTCCTTGCTTCAATTCCACTCAATTATGCACATGGATGAAGATTAGATCAAGTATGATGCAAGGTTTGTGCAGAAAAATGAAGAAAAGTTGAGAGGAAAAATGAAGAGTTCTTGAGATCTAGATCCAGATTTCTGAATTATGAAGTGTTAATCACAAAAACAGTTAGAATTAGGTTTATATATGTGATGTTAATGATGTTGCTAATCCCAATTAGCCAAAATGCACATGATTAGTGAAAATGCAAATTTTGGTGCATATTAGCAAATCCACCCTTATGTGCTCATACCAATGGAACAGTGCATTTTTCTGTCACAATGCACTTCAAAATGAGGTTTGTAAGCCAATGCAAGTGGAGAAACATGAAAACCATGCCTATTTTTCAAAGTGATATTTTCCCTCCAATTTTCAAATTCAAATCCAATGAAAAGTTCAATTTTTTTATGATGAGAATTCATGAAATGTAATGCTTGTTTATGATAGCTCATGTCAAGATAAAATTTCTCCAAAAAACCCCACTTCATTTGGCCTTGGGATGTGAAAGTTATGCCTTATTGAAGTTCAAATTCCATGGATAATGATTTGATCATAACTTGCCAACCACAAATGAGAAATTCATGTTCTTAGACTTTTTGGAAAGGTGAGAGCAAGATATACAACTTTCATGTTGGACAAAATTTCATTTGAAGCATTTTTGGACATGTCATTTTGAGGAGAAAACCTTTCCATTTTTGGCAATTTTGAATTACAAGTCACTTTCTATTTTTGGAAAGTTTTCATCTGACTTTATTTTCTTCATTGTTGATGTTTGAAATGTCAAATGAAACTTGTTTGGACATGAATGAAGTGTCTCTAACCCTCTCCCACCTCCAAATCCAACAGTTGACCTTTGGTTGACTTTTGTTGACTGATAGATGAACTGGCCATGCATAGATGAAATTGAGCTTCAATCTCTTGATGAAATGGCTCCAAAATGAAACCCTAGCTTCCATAAGCTCAATATAACTATATGATGATCTCTCATATCAATGAAGACCTCATCTCCTTGACAAGCCCTGATTGGCACAATGCAGATGATTAGGGTTGACCAGAGGTCAAAACCCTAATTTCAAGGTATCTGATCAAGCATAATGAATCTCTTGGTGATGATAATACCATGATGATGATGATGTACCATTTCCACCAAGATAAAGCTCAACCTCATTGAGGAACCATGAAACCCTAATTTGAAGCACCAACCCTCAGATGATTAGTGATCAGTTCAATGAAACCCTCAGCTTGAATCTCAACCTCTTTATCTTCTGATCAAGACTTAGGAGGATGACTTGCTTAATGTTGCCATATGATATGCAAAGATGCAATGACTAATGTCCTAAAAAATGAAATGCAATATGTTAAGCTAGTCCCAAGAGAGGAGGGCAAATTTTGAGGTGTTACAACGTGATAGACTATTTTATGCCATGTATCAACAACAACAAGAGATGATGGGCTATATGGAACATATGCAAGCATCACAAGCTCAAATAAATATTCATATGCAAGTGATGTGAGCAACCCAAGTAAACATGGCATTGCAGATGGATGACCAACAAGTAGCACAACATCAACACATGAAGAACAACTTCAACATTGTGCAAGCAAACCAAGTGGCCATGCTAGGGAACATGCGCACCATGCAAGAGCAGCTTCAGAAAATGCAGATATGGCTCGGTGCAAGCAAACCAAGTGGCCATTCTAGGGAACATGCACACTGCCTAGAGAGGGCCCATTTCTTTTGGAGGATTAATAACCTCCATAACGCAGTAGTATTTTTTTACACGTTCTATTTTTCCTTTTTCTACATTTTATCAAAACATTGAGGATATTGTTTAGTTTAAGTGTGGGGGAAGAACTTTACTGCTTTCATTTTATCGCTTTCTAGTTAGATTTACCGTTTCTTTTAGTTTATTCCATGTTGTTAGGATTTTATCTGTTTCTAGTTTATTTGTTATTTGTTGAGTCATTCCATGTGTTGTCGAGTCTTTATGCGTTGTTTTATGTTGTTTATTGATTCTCTCATTTTCCTGAGTCATACAAAAAAAATGTGAAAATTTTGACTTAGAAACATTGTGCATATTTTGAACATTTTTTGCTGCAGATGAAATTTAGGTTAGATTGTGGAGACTTGAGAAAACTCCACAAGATCGGTATCGTTCAAACACCTTAAGTCTCCCAATTATGGAGACCAGTTTGAGTACTTATCATGTTGTAGCCTTGCATTTTCACCCCTTAGTAGTCCTTAAGTAGTTTATTTAGCAGTCAACACCATCCTAAGCATACACTAAGTAGGAAACTGATGCAAATAAATGAATGATCTCAAGCTTAAAAAGAAGGAAAAAGAAGAAAAATGAATAAAAAGGAGTGTTCCTTCTAAGTTATGTGAACCTCACTCGGTCACTTAGCCCAACAGTGCAAATTCTTTTGTTTGTTGACACTTAAGCCAATGTGCAAGGAAAAAATGATAATGAGATCATAGTCACTAACATGTTATCCTATTTAAGAGTGTGTAAGGATAACAGGCTTAATGTGATTTGTGCTAGAATGAAATAGGGTGAAAAGGGGATGAATGGGTTAGGCTTAGGCATGATGACATGATTCAAATTGGTTTGTATAGAAGGGAGGCTTATGATCGCACAACTGCGTAATTGTGTTCTTACGATATCCTTAGTGTGCGAGTTAGTACATGTCAACACAACTCTTAGCCAAAGTGAAATTTGTAACTTAGAATGAGTATCCGTATGCTAGTTTTTTTCATTGAGTCTTGATACTATCTGCTGCAAATTTTTCAAAGTCCTTTTCATATGTGTAGCAAGTTGCTTGAAGAAAAGTAAAAGTTTAAGTATGAGGGAGTTTGATAACACTAAAATGCATAGTTCATTTTGACTCGATTTGCATATGTTTTAGTGTTATTGTGTCATATTTTGTAGTGTTATGCTGGTAGTTTATGTATGTTTCAGGTACTTTACAAGTGAAGTTGATGCATGAAGAAACCAGACAAAAATGACGCAAAACAAAGAAAATATGACAAAAATACACCGGTGGCAACCTCCATGGCACCTACCATGGTACTAGCCATGATTAGGTCGTCGTGGGGTCCACCAGAGAGAGAAAAGGAGCAAAGAGACGCAGTCAAAGACCCATGACGTCCTCCATGCATTGCCAGTTAGCAACAATCTTCAAATTACACCTGTGGCGACTGCCACAGTGCATGGCGCCTGCCATGCACTTCGTGTCGTGAAAAATAGCAATAGAAAATGGCCCAATCTTCCCACATTCCACCATATTTTTCTCCCACAACTTCCACATGTTTTGACCTCGCATCCTGCACTTATAACACTATAAATAGGTAGTTTATTAGATTTTTGGTATCCAAGTCTTGTGCAAGTTTAGAGTTTTTTAGTTTTAAGCATAAATTCACCATTGTAAAGTAGTAGCTTTCTCACATCGAGGAACTACTACTCCTTAGTGCTTTTAGGCTTTTGTTGTGTGCTTGAATCAAACAATTTTGTCGCCATTTGAAGTTTAATTCAACTTATTTCCAGCTTTAAGTTTCAGGTTCATTTAAATTACAATTGCTTTACTTTTCAGCTTTTATTTTAAGTCTTTTACAACTCCTGCCTTATCGTTTTATTTCTATTGTTATTGCTCTGAATTCTTGTTTTACTCCTTTAATTCATCTGTAAATCCTTGTTATCATTTATTTTAAAGTATATATCATTCCTCTGTTTGCGTTGAACATTTATAATTGCACGTTTATTTATGTAACCATGTCCGGCTAATTTTATAGAGTCTGAGGATCGTCGTTCCGGCAGGACCCGGTAAATTAGTTTGGCGTATAATTTCAATATTAAGTTGTTTTTCTGGTTCCGATTTTTAGTTTTAAAATAAAAAAGGTTTTGTGCAAAAGCGAAAATACTCAGGTACTGGTCAATAGCACGACAGTGTGAGACTCATGCTCGAATGTAAGAATTGGATTTAATTTCTAAAAAGAGCGACATCAATTTAGAGATTAATTAGGATTTATTGGTTTTCAAAAATTCTTTCGAAATTGTAATACATGGAGCGACAACATGACTTTTATGGTTTCGACACATAACACGGGTTGCGCGAAAGTGAGCAATGTTTTTATGTTAATAATTTCTTTCGAAAAATATTTTAAGAACCAAAATAAACGCCAAATATTTATTGAGTCCTAGAGGTGTGACTGAAATTATATTCCGTTCTCGCTTTTATATTTTCTTAAACAAGCTTTATTTTCTTATTTTAAATTCCCCTTCTCATAAAACAAACAAAATCCGATTTGCCTTAAATTTACATAGCAACAGTAGATAGCGGTTAAGTTGACTGAAAAGTCTATGTGGACTCGATATCTTTTATATTACTTTGATAAAGTCTGTGCACTTGCGGACAAACTATCACACGGAAATCACATCAGGTAGCAGTTACTTTATTAAAACAAATCCAACCTGTCTTCGAAGTTTAGGTGTCTTTTAAGAAATAATGTCCAAAATCCTTCTATATTGAGAGAATAAGCAGTATAAAGATCTCTTTAACTCTGTCATAGAGACAACAACAGAACATAAGTCATAATGCTAAATTATATCAGGGTTTGGATCCAAGGTTTTTTAATTTAATATAAAGAAGAATAAAGGCACAAGGCAAATGAAAATTTCCAATTACTTATATTAACATTGGTTACTAAAAATACACAAAACATTACTATTGGCATACCTCGTTGACATTTTACGGAGATACATCTCTGAAATTCAGAGAGGCATCTCCGAATATTATTTGGACAAAATAGGGGTGTCTCACTTGCAATATCTTTGTTGGTGCGATTTTTTTAGTGCATTCGAAGATGTATCTCCGAATTCTAGAGGCAGTTATGATTTTTCACGATGGTGGAGGAACACCCTTTAAGGGTGGAAAGAGCAATCCCCTAAATATATTATCGACATGTGAGACTTTATGTTTTCAATACACCCTCTTGTGCTCAGTACTTTTGGGCTTGGTGAGCATATATAAATCATGGGTGACTCGAATAGATAGGTCCGTAATACCATATTAGAGTCTTGCTTAACTCATTCTTACAAAACTGACTTGTAAGGAGGGGAGTGTCACTTTCTATAAACTATTTGTGGGCTATATCTTTAACCAATGTGAGACTTGAGTTTTTTCCAATACACCCCATCACGCCAAACATTATTGAACTTGGTGCGTGAATATTAACAATGGGTGACCCATATTATCGATATGTGGGACCTGATATTTTTTTTTCTTGTTGAATGACCAATGAAAAAACAATGTCAATGCCTGGGAAAGGAGTTATAAGCATTATCTAAGATGGTGATACAAAATTTCTCATTTAAGCCTTTTAGAAAGCGGATGACATAGTTTTGATCACGATAAACCTGCAAAGAAGCAATTGTATTTGAGTTGCATTGAATAGAGCATTTGCAATGAAGAATGAGACAATAATTCTCCAACTCATCCCAAAGAACCTTCATCTTGATGTAGTAATCTGAAACGTCCAAATTACCTTGTTGAAGTTTGTAGAGTTGTTCATGGATATTAGATATTTAAAAATTGTCGCTTTGAGAGAACTGAGTCTTAAGATTTAAACATACTCCAGGTGCAAATTTGATTCAGAGAATTGATCTTTCAATTGGCTCTCCAATGAAACAATGAAGCAATGCAAGAACCATTGTGTTGTAGCGTATCCATAGTGCATACAACGAATCAGACACATTTGGTTTGGGCACAAACTTTTCTTTGTTGTTGGAGATCAATGCAATATGTATTGGACGAGCCCAATATTGATAATTCTTGTTATCCAATTGAGGTGAAACAAGAACTAGAGTTGGACTTTCGTTAGGGTGAAAATAATATGGATTAGAAGAATTGGTTAAAAAATCTCTATAATTAACAAAGGCCATCAGAGGGATAAGTAAAGAAGAAGAACAAAAAGAAGAAAAAAATGATGCAAAAATTGCTCGTAATACCATATTAAATAGAATAACTTGCAAAGGAAGAAACTCATATCTATTAACAAAGGAATGATAATTTGCATGCATTGAATATGTTCTTATATATACATATCAAAGGAAGTTAGTTCACTAAGAGACTAAGTTCACTAACAGACTAACCAATTTTCTAACGGACTAACTAACTATCCAAAATTAAGAAAATACATAAAACTTGTATAATATCTAACCATATGATTTTATTAATTCTATAAATAAAATCTAATTATAGTTCCTCCATTTTATTAAATAAAATTTTAGTTCATCCATTTTCTAAAATTTGTAATTAAATTAATTAAAAATAGAATAAAGCTAACTTGTATCGGGCACATATCCAAATATAAAAATATAAAAATTGAAAATTGTATATTAATTTAATTAAAATTTTATATTTTACTTTTTACTACTTTTTTAATATAGATTTTTTACTATTTTTTAATATAAATTTTTCATTTGTGAATTTTTTTAAAATGTGTCATTGAAGCACAAGGTTACATGACCTAAAAAATAATTAAAGTAAGATTAAAATTTAAAATAAATAAATAATTGAAAAAATGAATTCAAAATTAGAATATGATTTTCTACCAAACCCGATATCAATTTCCAAAAGAAAAAAAGAAAAAAAACAAAACAATTTTCAACTTTCTTCTTCATTCATGACTTAATCTTCATTAAATAATCAATCTCTCCTTCTTCAATGCCACTTGTTTTATAACTTTTTCTTTTCTCTCCCCAATTTAATGGACTAATGATTCAATGATCAAATCCAAAGAGCTGTCAAAATAGGATATTAGTCCTAAATGAGCCAGTCTTGACAAGCTTAGGGTTTTATAGGGTCGAGTAAAAAAACCATATTATCCTATGAACTGAAAATATATTATCCAAATTCTCCCCTAGACGAGTTGTAGATTACCCCTTAGACAAATGATCATTCAAGTTATTGGATTCTGGCTCTTTTTGGCTTTCATTATTCAAAGATGTCAAAGAATTTGTTTGTAAAAATGTGACAGGAAACTAGGCCTCGGTTGCTCATCTGGTCTCTAGCTTTTCAATCATGATTTGAATTCTGAAAAACACATAATGTGCTTTCATCATATTACAATTCTAGATGAACTTAATCCCTCCAGAAAATATTTATACACGAGTGACTAAAGTTGATACTACGCGCAGTCACCGATACAATTTGCATTCTTGATTATCCAAGGATGCTCCATTATCTTCTGGAGTGAGAGCCTTCTTGAGGAATCTTTTACCAGGAGCTGCATGAATTTACAGTTAGCAATAACAAGAACAATCTAATCATAGATATGAAAATGCAGATAGGTATCATATAAATATAAAACAACCACCATACCCGTCTTATAAGGTTTTTGGCATCTGAAGAAACAATAGGGCTAGGAGGGAAGATCAAATCAACATTTTTTATCCTGCACAAATTTAAATCCATCATCTCACACGCAGAGACACAGACACAAACACGTACATATATAAGTTCCAAGCCCTTGGATACCTTTGGAAGGTATCAATTTGACTCTCAGCCTCAAATGGAGGAGCACCATAAAGGAACTCATAGCAAAGGATACCAAGAGTCCAGTTATCAACAGCATAATCATGACCTCTGTTTTCTACCATTTCAGGAGCTAAATAGTCCAATGTCCCACACATGGTTTGTCTTTTCATTTTAGATTGTACAGACCAACCAAAGTCTGCAATCTTAAGACGACCCTGTGACAAAAACCATTATCAATCAAACTAGTTGCTACAACAACTTCCCCTGACTAAAACTAATTCCCAACTGTTTTTGTCATATATCCACAGTAAAGATTATCAAAAAGGACTGAAATGATATGTTTTATATTTAATATTATGAAGGTAACTGAATTAATCAAACTGTACTGACATATCAACACAGGCAACAAAAATAGGTAAAATAACAAAAATCACCTCATGGTCGAGCAACAAATTTTCAGGCTTGATATCCCTGTGAATAACATGCTTCTCATGACAATATGCCAATGCCTCTGTCAGGCTTAAAATGTACTGAAATTTTGAAATGTGAGATGAACAAAAGTAAGAATCAATACAATACAAAGAATTGCTTCAAAAGGAAGTACAATTATAATCATAGAATACTAAAATCCCTACTTATACATTCTTTGTAAAAAAACAAGTTAGTTTCAAATCCAATATTCACTAACTTTTTTTGCAGTCCATATTTCACCGCATGTCGCTACAATTAGCTTCACTGCTAAAATTATCAAACATATCATACAAGCATAGTTATATATCTTTCCCCCGCTCATATCAATATGCTTGTGTATCAAAGATGTATCATATCTAGATCTGAGAAGTATTGGGGAAAATATTGTTAAAAAGAATAAAAAACAGTTATTGAACGCTTTTTGGGTACACGTTAAAATGTATCATAAGCATATTGGTATCGGATACGTTGAACACTGATCCTTTTCCATTGCTAAACTCTAAAGTATTTGAGCTTCATATTTCATATCTAATTTTTCAAGAAAAGTCCTGCTGAGTTTCCCAAGCAATATCTCTTCAGTTGCTTAACCAAATTTCTTTCAAAATAAACTATGACTTCTTATTTTCTCACTTTTATTTAAATTCAAAACCAAACACCGACACAATGCCTTGAACCAATGAAAATGTTCCCCCATAACTAAGACACATCTAAGGAATCCTCCAAAATAATGCCATGTCGAAGCAATGAGAAGCTGGAGAGCATCCAGTAACAAGGAAAAGGTTAAGAAGGAAAGACAAACTTCATATTCTCATTTCATTTCACAACTATAGTTAAAACCAAGTTCAAAAACCAGCCTCATTATGGTAATTCTTCAAAATAGCCATACATTCATCAAGTTAATAAAGGATTACCGTTGCAGCTTGCTTCTCTGAGAAATGATGTCTTTTGCTAAGCTCCCTGTATAGCTCACCATTATGAGCATATTCAAGAATCAAGACAACACGCTCGGAATCATGAAACCAACCATAGAGACGCAAGATGTTTGGATGTTTAAGACTGATCTGGATCTCCACTTCTCTCCTCAGTTGATGGTGAAGTTTATACTTTTCAAGTTGTTCCTTAAATATAACCTTCAATGCAACCACAAATTTAGTCTGACAAAAAAGAAGTTCAAAATTAGTACAAAAATCTATTGGATCCCTCTGAAAAATTGAATTTTTCTCATACTTGAAAATCCACTTATAAATTTGAAGATAATCTAACAAGGGGCATTTAGAAGAGCTTATTTTGACTTATTTCATAATATAAAAACCTATATAAATATTCTAAAAAAATTAGAATAGCTTGAGTTACTAATATAATATATTTACTACTTGTTTTCAGCTTATTTCATTAGTCTTGAATATAACTTAAGGAATCAACTTACTCATAACAAAGACTTAATTATCCTCATTCTCTTTGTGAGGTTAGAAATAGCTTGTATTTAGACTCTTATATGATAAGCTCTTGTATATATAACTTAAATAAGCTATTTACCAAACACACCTTAAATTTAAAATCCAATTCCAAAAAATGCAATTAGCTCTAGTCCTTGAAAATTTATTACCTACATATACACATTAGTTGCAATAGCTAAAACTATGGATTGAATTCAAAATGTCTTCCCTTCATGATCAGTTTGTAGCTATCTAATACTGACACTTCGAATTGAAGACATGTTTGGTCTCTGACATCCATACAACGCAAACACATTTGGTTACATATAAGCATTTAATTTTTTCACATTATTACCGGTGTTTATGTGTTCGTGTTGTGCCCAATGTTTGTTTCAACGATTCATAGAGGGCCAAATTGTGAAAGAAAAAAAAGAGGAGAAATTGGGTACCTTGACTTCTCTGGCGACATAGACTCTGCCGAACTTCCCTTTCCCAAGTGGCTTTCCGATCTCAAAGTCATTGAAGGACCATTCCCGTTGCAGATTTTGATTCATTTCTTGGCAGATAGGTTCAAAGTTTATTAGATGCAATGTTTACAAAATTGGACCAGATGTTGAACTAACAAATCAAATTATTCAAAGCAACATATCCAATCAATTATTAAAGTCATTCATGCAATTTGGGTGTCATAAAGTGATAAACAGAAGGAAGCAACTTATCCAAAAATGAAAGACGGAAGTAGAAGAATCAGTGGATAAACCTGAAATGACGTGCAGAAACGGAATCGCGAAACAGAGAAACTGAAAGGCGGCGAATGTGAAACAGTGAGCGTGACCGGGCTGTACGTGAACGACGGTGCCGAGGGTTCTCACGGGCAGAAGCAGTGACAAGAAGTGGGAACAAGAAAATTTGAATTTGATTCCTTTTGGGAAAACGTAAAAAAAAAAAAAACACAATTGGCGATTTTTTAGGATCGGGCGGTTCACGTAACCGGTCAGGTTTCACGGGTCTTCATTTTAACTGGTTTGAAACATTGAATCGTTTTAAGGGGATTTTCTCCCGTTTTACGTTTTATGTTTCCAGGGTTTGATAAAAATGGGACAACAAATCGATCAAAAATAAGGAATCAATGGTTGACTGGATGAATCGGTTTGGATTTGAGTTTGGAGAAGGTGGATAAAAATTCTAAGCAATATATTCGCGATATTTGAAAAAGAGAGAAGATGATAAAGATGAAAGTGTAGATCTATGTAATGTACATATATAATCGTCAATTGATTTTGATGATGCCAATTGATAATAACGGGCAAATATTGGTTGAAGGAGTGAGTGACATTCAAACTCTCTTCAAAGAGTTCTCACTCACAATAGACAAAAGAGAAAGTTTATTACAATTGTCTTGTATGCTCTTAACAAGCTTCACCAGTCAGATAATTCTAAAATCTAGTTGAAGTGTTAATCAATTGTTGAATTATACAGAGGATCGTGAAGTTTGAAAGAGAGAAAATATGAAAATGCGTGTCTGATCATGTATTTTTTTATCTTAGAGTGATCAGTTTAAATTATAAATGGTCAAAAGTAAGTAAGTAATGTTGTAATATAATCCAACTATATTTGTAATGTTTGTCATGGTAGTTAGTTAGTTGGTTATTAGTTGGTTAGTTGTTATGTTTGTTATGGTAGTTAGTTAATTGGTTACTTGATACAAGTAACTTGCTTTAAGGATATACTCGGGTGGATAGGTCATAGAATCGGGTAGTTAGTTAGTTGGTTATCTCAGACACGATGTTTTAAGGATATACTCGGGTGGATAGGTCATAGAATCGAGTGGGTATATTAGACCATTTAGACGATTTGTCTTACATTTAACTTTGGTGGCTAGTGTGTCTACAAACACCACCATTCATTGTAATTGATAATAGCTTCAATAATTGTTAGGGTTATTCAGATGGTCAACACAAGGGAGCATTTTACACTTTGAGAATTTTCTTTAGGCGCAACACACATTTAGAGAGACATATCACATACTCACTCAAAACCTTAAGGTGATAGGTGTGTGTGTATTCTCGCACTTATAAATACTCAAGTCTCCACATTTCTAATCAATGTGGGACTTCTCCACACTGCTCACACTTGTTATTCTCAACACCTCACTCAAGTGTGAATCTATCCAAAATTCTCCCCCTCAAGTGGGAGATCTTTTTTTTTCATCACATACACTTGTATCGTCGTTGACACTTTACTCACAACCATGTGGGGATACTTTTGATACAAGTGAGTCGATCTCTTCACTCGAACCAAGGGCGCATGATACCACTAGTAAGGCTATTCGGGAGCTCAACATGAGGGAGCATTTTACATTTTTGGGCTTTTCTTTAAGAGCAACATACCTTTATAAGAGACACATGACATACTCACCCAAAACCTTAAGGTGATAGGTGTGTGAGTTCTCCCACTTATAAATTCTCAAGTCTCCATATTTTAATCAATGTGAGACTTCCTCACACTACTCACACTTGTTATTCTCAATATTCCCCCTTCAAGTGTTAGTCTATCCACAATGTTCTCCCTCAAACGAAAGCTCTTTTTTTCATCATATACACTTGTATCGCCGTTAACACTCTTCAACGTGAGACTTTACCCACAACCATATGGAGATACTTGTGATACAAGTGAGTTGATCCCTTCACTCGAACCAAAGGCTCGTGATACCATTGTTGGGACTACTCGGGGGGTCAACACGAGAGAGCATTTTAAACTTTGTTTTTTTAAGAGCAACACACCTTTATGAGAGATACACCATGTAACACCCCGATAAAATAAGATAATTATTTAATTTAAGTTAATAGTATATTTATTAATTTAATTAAATAATTGGAATATTATTGGAATTATTATTATTATTGGAATAATAATTATTGGAAAATATATATATGTTGGAAATAAGAAAAAAAAAGTCCCATTTGGTAAAGAAAGGGTTTCACGTGAAAAGCAGAGAAGCGGCTGAAAAGAGGAAAAGGGCAAAGAGGCAGAGCAAGAGGAAGAAGGTTGGAGAAGAGAAGAGCTTGAGGCTAAAGGATTGCCGGATTAACTCAGGTAAGGGGGGGTTTATCGTCGTTTAATGGGTATTATGGGTTAACATGTAATGGGTAGTGACAAACCGTTGAATTGACTCTAATTGGGATGTTGAATGCTGAAAAATTGTGTTGGATAAGTTGTGTTTAAGCTGTAATTGAATCTGTATTTGTGTGAGTTGTGATTTCCCGAACGTATAGCTTTTTACGGAATCGGAATCGGAGGTCCGGAAGTCCTCCAGCGGCGGAAAATGCGGAGAATTCTGCATTCTGCTTCGTGTTAGCGCAGGAACAGCTTTCTGTCTTGCGTTAACCGGTTAACCCAGGGTGTTAACCGGTTAACACTGTTAGGAATTGTGAAGTGTTGCTGTTTTGCTTGCGTTAACCGGTTAACCCAGGGCGTTAACCGGTTAACACTGTGGTGATTTGTGAAAATTGATGTTCTGTTTGCGTTAACCGGTTAACCCAGGGCGTTAACCGGTTAACACTGTTGTAAATTGCCAGGAAGCGTGTTCTGTGTTGCGTTAACCGGTTAACTCAGGGCGTTAACCGGTTAACACTGTGTGAAAAGTGGAAAAAATTAATATTTGAATGTTGTGTACCTATTTGATGGTAGCCTATATCGGTGTGTGATATAGTAGGGATCATTTCCCGTTGTTTTGAGTAGTATAGGTATTAGTAGAGTGTGCTAATACTGTGATTGATTAATTGGCATGACATGATATGATTATGTGATAAATATGCTGATGATGTGTGAAAATATGCATAATGTTGTGAATGTATATATTATGCATGTGTTGGTGAATGGACTGTTTTATGGCTTAGAGTGTGAGCATATGTCCATTGTGGATTGTTGTTGATGATGTTGCATTGCTAGGTGAATTAGCATGCATATTGTAGTCTTTATGGTGGTAGCTAATTCCCATAGTGAGGAATTAGTGAGTTGGTGGTAGCTAATTCCCATAGTGAGGAATTAGTGAGTTGGTGGTAGCTAATTCCCGTGGTGAGGAATTAGTGAGTGAGTCACTAGGTCTCAAATGAGTGGGACTAGTGGGCTTGGTAGCCGTATCTGGATTTGATCGGTGAGGTGAACTATATGTTCACGAACAGTCGGTACCGCATGCATGGAGTCTCGTTGCATAATGTATGTATGACGTATAATATGAATGGATGTATTCCAATATTATATGTGTGTTTGTGTTGGCATTGGGTATGAGTATGAATTGTGTTGGTATTGAGTATGCCATTTGAGTTGATGTGCCGTTACCGAATGTGTAATATGATTAGGGTGATTAATGTGTTATTTACTTAGCATTACATGATATTTTATAATGCTTATTATATCTATTGAGGAACTCACCCTTACAACTATTTTTCAGGTAACGAGCAGTGATTGAGTAGAAGCTAGTGCTTGGAGTCTAGTGTAGTCTCCTTAGTGGGTCATGCTCTGATAGATGTAACATCGGGACGGGATGTTTTACCTTGTTGAATAATTTTACATGTAATGTGTTACATGTTTTGCATGATTGATTTGATTCTTATCCGCTGCGTATTGTGCAAATGCTTTATGTTTTGAATTAATAAAAGAGCATGACAGTTATTTGGTGAATGGTGTGAAATGATTGTGTGACACCCTTAATTGCATAATTACTCTGATTGATATATTGCTATTTTAATTAAATATTTGGGGTATTTTAGAAGGGTGTTACATTAGTGGTATCAGAGCATAGTCGGTCGAGTCGAGTCGTAATTATTCTGTTTCCCTGTATGTGATAGGTGTTGTGTAACCCTATCCGTACTTATTGTTTTAGCTTGTTGGGTTTTCAGAATAGAGATGGCTGGAAGAGGTAGAGATGATGCTGCGATTGCTGAGGCTCTGGGTATGCTAGCTGGAGTACTTGGGGGAAACCCGAATGTTGTGGGAATGGGAGCTGCTCGTCAACTGAGTGAGTTCCAGAAGAACAATCCTCCAATGTTCAAGAGAGCATACGATCCAGATGGCGCTCAGAAGTGGTTAAAGGAGATCAAGAGGATCTTCCGAGTGACTGAGTGTGCCGATAACCAGAAGGTCAGGTTCGGTATGCATATGCTGTCAGAAGAAGCAGATGATTGGTGGGTTGCTACCCGCACTGAGTTGGAATCTGCTGGGAATGCTGAGATCACTTGGGCTGTGTTCAGAGAGAGATTCCTGAGGAAGTATTTTCCAGAGGATGTTAGAGGAAAGAAAGAGATAGAGTTCTTAGAATTGAAGCAGGGCAATCAGTCTGTTACTGAGTATGCTGCTAAGTTCACAGAGTTGTCGAAGTATTACACTCCCTATGATGAGGCTACTGGGGAATTCTCGAAATGTGTGAAGTTTGAGAACGGGTTGCGTCCCGAGATCAAGCAGGCTATTGGATATCAACGGATTAGAGTGTTTTCTGATTTGGTTGACTGTTGCAGGATTTTTGAACAGGATACCAAAGCCAGAGCAGAGAGCTATCAGCAGAGGGTTGATAGGAAAGGCAAGAATCAGAATGATCGTGGGAAACCGTATGCAGCTGGCAAAGGTTTCCAGAGACAGAGTGGGATGAAGAGGCCTAGTGGGGGAGACTCTAGTGCCCCTGCTAAGTGTTACAGATGTGGTCAGGCTGGACATCGTGTCCATGAGTGTACCAGTGCTGAGAGGAAGTGTTTCAAGTGTGGAAAAGGTGGTCATTTGGCTGCAGAGTGCCGGTCGAAGACTGTGACTTGTTTCAACTGTGGAGAGTTGGGTCATATTAGCCCACAGTGTCCTAAGCCGAAGAGAGAGAGAACCAGTCGGGAGGCGAGGTCTTTGCTTTATCGGGTTCTGAGACTTCTGCAGATGATCGTT
This sequence comes from Lathyrus oleraceus, assembly GCF_024323335.1. NCBI lineage: Eukaryota > Viridiplantae > Streptophyta > Magnoliopsida > Fabales > Fabaceae > Lathyrus > Lathyrus oleraceus. The sequence goes on from NC_066580.1 coordinate 427,413,722, forward strand.
TGATCCGAGGTACGTGTTATATTAATGGCTTTCCTCTTGTAGCTATTATTGACACAGGTGCGACTCATTCCTTTATATCTTTGGATTGTGCTGTGAAACTTAAGTTAGAGATATCTGGGATGCATGGAAGTATGGTGATTGATACTCCTGCGAAGGGTTCAGTGACTACTACTTCAGTTTGTTTAAATTGTCCTTTGAGTATTTTTGGTAGAGACTTTGGGATGGACCTAGTGTGTCTTCCACTTGTGCAGATTGATGTTATTCTGGGTATGAACTGGTTGGTGTTTAACCGAGTCTATATCAATTGTTTTGATAAGACTGTGATTTTTCCTGAGATTGAGGAAGGAAAGAGTTTGTTTCTATCAGCGAGGCAGGTGAATGAGGCAGTAGCAGATGGGGCAGAGTTGTTTATGCTGTTAGCGACTTTGGAGGCTAAAGATAAACTGGTGATTTGCGATCTAGCTGTGGTGTGTGATTTTCCTGATGTGTTTCCGGAAGAAGTGAATGAATTACCGCCAGAGCGTGAAGTTGAGTTCTCGATTGATTTGGTACCTGGTACTAGGCCGGTGTCAATGGCTCCGTACCGTATGTCTGCTGTTGAGTTAACTGAATTAAAGAGTCAGTTGGAAGATCTGTTGGATAAGAAATTTATTCGTCCGAGTGTGTCACCGTGGGGTGCACCAGTGTTATTGGTTAAGAAGAAAGAAGGTACTATGAGGTTGTGTGTGGACTACAGGCAACTGAATAAAGTGACGATCAAGAATCGGTATCCTTTGCCGAGGATTGACGATTTGATGGATCAGTTGGTTGGTGCGAGTGTGTTCAGCAAAATAGATTTGAGATCGGGTTATCATCAGATACGTGTGAAAACTGAGGATATTCAGAAGACTGCTTTCAGAACAAGGTATGGACATTATGAGTATTCTGTAATGCCTTTTGGTGTGACTAATGCGCCTGGAGTATTTATGGAGTATATGAATAGGATTTTCCATCCGTACCTAGACAAGTTTGTTGTGGTGTTTATTGATGATATTTTGGTGTATTCGAAATCTGAAGAAGAGCATGCTGAGCATTTGAGGGTGGTTTTAGGAGTTCTACGAGAAAAGAAGTTATTTGCTAAACTATCCAAGTGTGAATTTTGGTTAGAAGAGGTTAGTTTTCTTGGTCATGTGATTTCAAGAGGTGGTGTTGTTGTTGATCCTTCTAAGATAGAAGCGGTATCTAAGTGGGAAGCTCTGAAGTCAGTTTCGGAGATAAGGAGTTTTCTTGGTTTGGCTGGTTATTATAGGAAGTTCATTGAGGGATTTTCTAAGTTGGCGTTACCGTTGACGATGTTGACTAGAAAGGGGCAAGCGTTTGTTTGGGACTCAAAATGTGAAGAAGGTTTCCAAGAGTTAAAGAGAAGGTTAACTACTGCTCCTATTCTGATATTACCGAGTTCGTCGGAATCATTTGAGGTTTTCTGTGATGCTTCATTGCTGGGTTTGGGTGGTGTTTTGATGCAGAATAAGCAGGTTGTAGCTTATGCTTCGAGACAACTGAGGGTTCATGAGAGGAACTATCCGACACACGATTTAGAGTTGGCAGCTGTGGTTTTTGTTCTGAAGTTATGGAGGCATTACTTGTACGGGTCAAGATTTGAGGTTTTCAGTGACCATAAAAGTTTAAAATATTTGTTTGATCAGAAAGAGCTGAATATGAGACAGAGGAGATGGTTAGAATTTCTGAAGGATTATGACTTTGGTTTGAATTACCATCCGGGTAAAGCAAACGTAGTGGCTGATGCATTGAGTCGGAAATCATTGCATATGTCTATGTTAATGGTTAAAGAATTGGATTTAATTGAACAGTTTAGAGACTTGAGTTTGGTGTGTGAGAGTACTCACAATAGTGTTAAATTGGGAATGTTGAAGTTAACGAGTGGTATTCTGGATGAGATCAGAGAGGGTCAGAAATCCGATGTGCTTTTGGTTGATAAGTTGACTCTGGTGAATCAAGGTCAAGGTGGTGAATTCAGAGTTGATGAGAATGGTGTTTTGAAATTTGGTAATCGGGTGTGTATTCCGGATGTTACCGAACTTAAGAAGAGTATTCTTGAGGAAGGACATCGTAGTGGCCTGAGTATTCATCCTGGGGCTACGAAGATGTATCATGATTTGAAAAAGTTATTTTGGTGGCCGGGAATGAAAAGAGAAATTGCGAGTTTTGTTTATTCTTGTTTGACTTGTCAGAAGTCAAAGATTGAGCATCAGAAGCCGTCTGGGCTAATGCAACCGTTGGCTATTCCAGAGTGGAAGTGGGATAGTATCAGTATGGATTTTGTTTCTGGTTTACCGAGGACAAGTAAGAATTTTGAAGCCATTTGGGTGATTGTAGATAGATTGACGAAATCGGCTCATTTCATTCCGATCAGAATGGATTATCCGTTAGAGAGATTAGCCGAGTTGTATATTGAGAAGATTGTAAGTTTGCATGGTATTCCGTCGAGTATTGTTTCGGACAGAGATCCTAGATTTACATCGAAGTTTTGGGAAGGTTTGCAGAAGGCTTTGGGAACTAAGCTGAGATTGAGTTCTGCATATCATCCGCAGACTGATGGTCAGACTGAGAGGACGATTCAGTCACTAGAGGATCTTTTGAGGGCTTGTGTTTTGGAAAAGGGAGGTACTTGGGATTGTTATTTACCTTTGATTGAGTTTACCTACAACAATAGTTTTCATTCGAGCATTGGTATGGCACCGTTTGAAGCTTTGTATGGTAGGAGATGTCAGACACCTTTATATTGGTATGAGTCCGGTGAGAGTACTGTGGTTGGACCGGAGATTGTTCAACAAACTACGGAAAAGATTAAGATGATTCAGGAGAAGATGAGGATTGCTCAGAGTCGTCAGAAGAGTTATCACGACAAGAGGAGGAAGTCACTTGAGTTTCAAGAGGGAGATCATGTGTTTCTTCGTGTTACTCCGATAACTGGGGTTGGTCGAGCTTTGAAATCGAAGAAGTTGACACCTCGATTTATTGGTCCTTATCAGATTTTGGAGAGGATAGGGGAGGTAGCCTATCGTATCGCTTTACCGCCGTCACTTGCGAATTTGCATGAGGTTTTTCATGTGTCTCAGTTGAGGAGGTACATTCCTGATCCGTCGCATGTGGTCCAAGTAGATGATGTACAGATGAGAGATAACCTGACTGTTGAGACATCACCTATGAGGATCGAGGATCGAGAGTTGAAGCAGTTGCGGGGTAAAGAGATTGCTTTGGTGAAGGTAGCTTGGGGAGGACCAGCAGGTGGCAATGTGACTTGGGAACTTGAGAGTCAGATGAAGGAGTCTTATCCGGAGTTATTCGCTTGAGGTATGTTTTCGAGGACGAAAACTCTTTTAGTGGGGGAGAGTTGTAACACCCCGATAAAATAAGATAATTATTTAATTTAAGATAATAGTATATTTATTAATTTAATTAAATAATTGGAATATTATTGGAATTATTATTATTATTGGAATAATAATTATTGGAAAATATATATATGTTGGAAATAAGAAAAAAAAAGTCCCATTTGATAAAGAAAGGGTTTCACGTGAAAAGCAGAGAAGCGGCTGAAAAGAGGAAAAGGGCAAAGAGGCAGAGCAAGAGGAAGAAGGTTGGAGAAGAGAAGAGCTTGAGGCTAAAGGATTGCCGGATTAACTCAGGTAAGGGGGGGTTTATCGTCGTTTAATGGGTATTATGGGTTAACATGTAATGGGTAGTGACAAACCGTTGAATTGACTCTAATTGGGATGTTGAATGCTGAAAAATTGTGTTGGATAAGTTGTGTTTAAGCTGTAATTGAATCTGTATTTGTGTGAGTTGTGATTTCCCGAACGTATAGCTTTTTACGGAATCGGAATCGGAGGTCCGGAAGTCCTCCAGCGGCGGAAAATGCGGAGAATTCTGCATTCTGCTTCGTGTTAGCGCAGGAACAGCTTTCTGTCTTGCGTTAACCGGTTAACCCAGGGTGTTAACCGGTTAACACTGTTAGGAATTGTGAAGTGTTGCTGTTTTGCTTGCGTTAACCGGTTAACCCAGGGCGTTAACCGGTTAACACTGTGGTGATTTGTGAAAATTGCTGTTCTGTTTGCGTTAACCGGTTGACCCAGGGTGTTAACCGGTTAACACTGTTGTAAATTGCCAGGAAGCGTGTTCTGTGTTGCGTTAACCGGTTAACCCAGGGCGTTAACCGGTTAACACTGTGTGAAAAGTGGAAAAAATTAATATTTGAATGTTGTGTACCTATTTGATGGTAGCCTATATCGGTGTGTGATATAGTAGGGATCATTTCCCGTTGTTTTGAGTAGTATAGGTATTAGTAGAGTGTGCTAATACTGTGATTGATTAATTGGCATGACATGATATGATTATGTGATAAATATGCTGATGATGTGTGAAAATATGCATAATGTTATGAATGTATATATTATGCATGTGTTGGTGAATGGACTGTTTTATGGCTTAGAGTGTGAGCATATGTCCATTGTGGATTGTTGTTGATGATGTTGCATTGCTAGGTGAATTAGCATGCATATTGTAGTCTTTATGGTGGTAGCTAATTCCCATAGTGAGGAATTAGTGAGTTGGTGGTAGCTAATTCCCATAGTGAGGAATTAGTGAGTTGGTGGTAGCTAATTCCCGTGGTGAGGAATTAGTGAGTGAGTCACTAGGTCTCAAATGAGTGGGACTAGTGGGCTTGGTAGCCGTATCTGGATTTGATCGGTGAGGTGAACTATATGTTCACGAACAGTCGGTACCGCATGCATGGAGTCTTGTTGCATAATGTATGTATGACGTATAATATGAATGGATGTATTCCAATATTATATGTGTGTTTGTGTTGGC